>NC_134748.1:14202500-14502500 GCF_050436995.1 Anticarsia gemmatalis | reverse complement strand
AATATACAGTAATAAGATTGTTATAAAAACAGCAACAAACAAGGAACTTTGTCACACATTGATGACTAAACAGTAAAATTGAGTGCTACTATAATAGGTACGTAGTTAGGTACATTATGATAACTATGAGGCTTGTCAATAAAATCAGTTGCACTGTGATTGATGTTTCTGTTATTTATAAACGTATTGTTATCAGCATCGTTTGATCTGTTTGTATCGCGCGGATCAAGCGCGTATCTTCACCATCTATCTTATCGCCGACTATGTGGAGTGCCCATGTGCTACTGCTCTACACTCTAGTCGTGATTTGAGTCCTTCACTCAGATACATATTACTTATACCTTGCAAATACCTACACGTACGCCTGACTTCGTCGTCTATCACGTTTGGAGGTTTTCTACTAATACAGGCAAGGTATCCATATTATTTGTCATAGGGGACATTAATCTCTGCTTACTGGACAACTTACACTAGACAAATACCTTTTCCTTTAGATACTTGTAACTTTATTATATTTATTTATATAAGTTTAATATATTTTAATGTACCCTACTATATTTGCGTAATGTGCCATGTTAAGTGACAAGATGAGCAAAACATTGTGTTGCGTTTCGAAATAGCATAAGTAACAATTACCTACTTAAAAGTTAAAATCTATCTACCATTCTATAGTTGAAAGTAGATTTTATAAAAAAAGAAATTGGAAAAAGCCGAGTGTACTCATTGCCCAGCTGATTCTATAAAATAAAGCAGACAAAGTAGAAAATAATTAGCGACGCCTTTAAAAAGAAGTTTATATTATCAACGTAGATGTGCGATTTATGTGTGTGTTTGTATAGAACTGTGAATTGCTCGCTATTTAAGAACTTGACGTTAGTTAATGTAAAAACCCCACGAGACAAAAAACAAAACAAAAACTAATGCGCTAACTCGAATAGTCTTATGATAAAAAAAATAACAACGATTTGAAATCTGAACATTGTACTGGATTTCGTTAAATTTCGTATGTTTAGTAATAATGATAGCAATGATAGCTAGTCAATTCATACAGTGATAGTGATTTCATTAAAAAATTAAATAAGGCTGTTCGTTTCAGAATTTGAATTTAGAATTGGTAAAAAAAGGGTTGCCTTAGTCTGTAACCAACCCCTAGGCAGTTCTCATTAAAGTCTCCGAACACTGAACTGGCGGTAAAACTTAAACGTTGATAAATCGTGTGTGCCGATATTAAAAAAAAACTTATATGTAATTGATTTAGAATAAGCTCCACAGTTATGTACGGATCTAAGAAAAAATGAATGATAGATGCAGTGAACTTACTGTTGTTGGTGTCGTCGCCGGCGCTGTCGTTGTTGTTCGGCGGCATGTTGTGTGTGTGCTCGCGGCAGGCGGCGGCGGCACTGCGCCGCGCCGCTGTGTCGCCGGCGTCGCGCTTATCTCCAGGCGCCTGGCGATGCTCGACGCAACACTGTCATGTCTGTCCGCCAGGTGCCCGTGTCGTCTGACCACTCTTTTTCGCACCCTTCTACACGAGCGTGGTGGAGTGACATCACCACGATCCTAACACTTGTTCATTGAACTGACGTCGACTGTTTGTCTACCAGAGTTACACATACGTGTGCACATTGTCCACACTGATCATAATTTTTGTCTCGAATATTTCAATGTAATAATAGAACTCTTTACATTGTGATATTTTCAGGTGTCGTCGGTGAAATATTGCTTATCTTTTACTAACTGACAGTGTGCTCTTGTTTCTTGATTGTGCGTTTGTTTGTCACGAAACTGTGAATGGTAGCGAGGTTAGAGCGCGTATTGTCTTCACGACTGATCCCCCATATAAGTGTGTGATAATAATGAACACGTCAGTGTGAACAAACAGCGATCAATCACGAGCGCTAACTAGACGCTCCTGCTTATACAACACACATAATACACTCGTGTCGTTATTTTGACTAAGCGTCTGACTCAACTATTTATATTGAACGTTACCTATCATATTAGTGACTTCAAACCTAGGCAATGTATAACCTTGCACTCAGTTCTCTTATGAGTCTCGTGAAACATGATCCTATCACTATTAGATAAGCAATATCCTTCATCCTTGTTGAAATATTCTGTAATGTAATGCCTACTCTGAGGAGTACTTACTGCTGCTTCCTCATACTCGTAAAATGTAAATGAGTTAATACTCCGTTACACTGTACACACGAGGTGTTAGGTAACAATCAAATATTTATTTAACTAGCTACTGTTGATATAATTTACGTTAATGATGTTTGGCAAGCGCGACACTGTACCGAGCACTACATCGCAAGCAAAACATAAGATAAGCTTACTCCCTGCTACGATAATATGCACCCACATCACCCTCACACTGCACACATCGTCATGGTTCGTCAAACTTCTAGTATTAGAACAAGGCAGTGGATAGTCTGTCATGTTTATCGGTGGTGTAGTAGTATTATGTAGTAGTGTATAGAAGCTTGTAGACCATGCCAGAGCTCACTACATGCAGTCGCTAGTCACGTGACCACGTCGGTACGTACAACAGGTCACGTACAGACGCGGGGCGGCTCGCTGGCGCCCGCACTCTTACTTCATGCAGTTAAATCAAACTCATACGCTACGTTATGTACCGGTGAGCCGATGACTTTAACGTATACAAATTAAAATGTATTCACAATAATCTAATTAATTTATTTATATTCACGAATCTAATAGTTCAACGATACGGAAAGAAATCATATAGATTATGCGTTCTCAGTTTTATAATATTTTATTGAAAATATATTACACACGTATTTTTATCTTTTTATACACGATCGTACGGTGTCATCGAGCCCCACTTCGCAACTTTAACACCCTCGAACTTAGCGATCGTTTATCACTCTTCGATGAAAAAAATACGGGTCTAATAATTTTCAATCATCCGACCGACGAACATATCAGAATAATTTTTATTTCGGTACTTCGGAATCGTCCCGATTCGGTTTCCGTCGACGGCTCACTCGGTCGCGTCGTTTCCATAAGACCGTCGACTACGTTCGGTAAATAATATTCGACTAAGAGCACATAACGCATACGCTACGGCCGGCGGCCGCCGAGCCGGGGGTGGGGCGCGCGCTCGCTCCCGCGCCTCTGACTCGGGGGGCCGGCGGGAGAGAGCGCAGAGGAGGAAATAAAAAGCTCTGGTGCGGAATACAAAGAGTTTACTGGCGGGAGCGCTAGAGGCGCTGCAGGTGCGGGTGGTGCAGCGCGGCGTCCAGGTCGCGGCGGCGCGCGGCCAGGCGCGCGTGCAGGTAGCGCGCCACGCCCTCGCCCGCCCACGCCTGCGCGTAGAAGGCGCCGAGCCGCTCCTCCTCGGGGTTGCCGCCGGTGGAGCCGGTGGCGCCGGGGCCGGTACTGGCGCCGGCCGCGCCCAGGCTCTGCGCACAGCGGGCCGTGAGGCGAGCGGCCGCGCCGGCGCCGGGGGCGTCGCCGCGCCGCACACTCACCTTGAGGTCGCGCGACTGCGACACGAGCCACTTCTGGATGAACTGCTGCGGGTCCATGCTGAAGCTCAGGAAGAACTCGCGGTTCGTCTTCAGCTGGTTGATCGTGTCGACCTGCAAACACACGCGTCAGGCGGCTCGCTCGCTGGCCCCGCGCGGGCCGGCCGCTCGCCCCCGTCCCCGGCACTCACCGTCTCGTGTATCTTGGAGTCGAGGCCCTGGATCTCCTGCTGGTTGGCCGTGCTCAGCAGGAAGTTGTTCATCTGCGTCTTGAGAGTGTCGTCCACCTGAAACGACGTAACGGCGATCGTCTATATGATTTAGGTAAAATACGCTAACGTCTTCCGTCTAAAATCGTTATAAAGTGTGAGTAAATGTAAGCGTATGTGCGGGCGATTACCTCGACGTCGATGTCGTAGCAGGCGGTCTGCTTGGTGTCGTGCGGGGGCTCGACGGCGATGACGTGGTTGATGACGATGGGGTCCGGCGGGTGCAGCAGCGCGCCCAGGCGGCCCGGCACCTCGGCCAGCTTCATGCGCGCCGTGCCGAAGATCTGCTCCAGGTACTTGTCGCACACGATGTACTCGCGCTCGTGCGGGTCCTGCAGCTTGTGGGTCTTGACGTACTGCCACAGCGCGTTGACGATGACGGGCCGGGTTTGCGTGTGCACGCCCAGCAGGCGCGCCAGGCGCTGGTCCAGCTTGAACTGCAGCGGCTGGTAGTCCAGCAGCAGCAGGATGGTGCAGCGCACGTTCTTGTAGCCGGGCCGCTTGACCTGGAAGCCGTCGGTCTCCTGCGTGGTGAGCGTGCGGTGCCACTCCACCAGGTGGTTGTCGGGCCCGTACAGCTCCTTGTCCAGCTCGATCACCAGCGACTTGAAGAACGACGAGAACTTGCGCTTCACCTGCAACACCTCCGCACCCGTCACCACACTACGTTTACTTGTTACTTTTATAAAACATCGTATCATTCTACACTAACGTACACGTACACGCATCAAAACACTACAAAATTTTAATAATGTTATAAAAAATACGATTTTAAGAGAATGTCATGCATAAAAATATACACAGTATCACTAAATAATAACGAACGTCGAAAAGTAATTTCGAACAAAGTGAACGAGAGTAGAAGTATTACTTTATTGGGGTCGTTCTTAGTGTCGTCGAGCAGGCGGCCCTCGACGCGCAGCTCCCACGACGGCACCGCGTTGTCGCCCTGACCTGCACAGTACGGTAGAGCGACGTCAGAAGCGGCACGGAGGCGAGCGCGGACGACCGAGGCGCGCGGACGCGACTACTCACCGGGGTAGAACGTATTCGATATAAAAATTCTGAGCTTCCTCTTCTGTTTCATCGGCCTCTTGAGCGCCTCCTGTATGTCGAGGCGCTTGCGCATGATGGTCGCGTCGAGCTTGCGCTCGAAGGCGAGCAGGTCCATGTAGGCCTGCGACTCGGGCACCAGGTCGCGCACCTTCTGCGGCAGGATCTTGTCGGCGAGGCGCTTCTTGCGCTTGGCGGGCGCGGCGCCCGGCGACGCGTAGTCCGGGTTGTACAGCGGCTTGTGCTGCGGCGGCATGGGCGCGCCCGCGCCCGCCGCGCGCTTGGCGGGCGCGGGCGCCGGCGCCGGGGCCGGCGCCGCGCGCAGCCCGCCCGGCGCCGCGCCCGGCCCGGCCGCCGCGCCGCCGCCGTAGGCCGCGCCGCCCGCCGCGCGCGCCCCGCCGCCCGCGCCCACCGCGCCCACCGGCGGCGGAGTGAACCCGCTGCGAGCCTGGAACGTCGACCACACCGCATGATTCCGATTCTCGAAATCGCGACCTACTATTACCTATATAGTTTTTGTTCGCTTGTTATCAGAGATATAATATAGAAGAGGACGAAAAGAAGGGTCGAAAGTATTGCATGAAGACGGGTCGGCTATCTTAGTTTCTAGCGAGAGATCTAGTAAAGTTTATTGTTGAGATTTGCCCACGAGTAGATACCGGTTATATGGTCGCAACTAACACACTCAATAAATACAAGCTATTAATGTTGCTCATTTAACAATACAAAATTACTGCACAAATTGAGTAACATCACTACACAAAGAATATTGTTATGTTACTTCACGAATAACCACCAGTTCAATAAAAGTAGTGTAATGTACCTCTACAGAACCAATGTATCAAATAATATCACATACCTACTTATTTTCACATTTGAAATAGTAGTATGTAGTAAGTAATATTCATAGCATACTTAAACCAAATGTTGTTTAAAATTATGTATTAATTTCACAAAATATACAATTTTAGGCTTGCAGCTCACAATGTACCCACTTAAGTTGGAATAAAGACAAGACTTCAGTTCATGATGTATATGAATTACATTTTTACTTAGTGTTTATTAGTATTAACTCTTAGTATTATATATTACTTAGAATTCTTTCACCTATATTTGAATTCCTTTATCAATAGTTTGCCAAATCTGTATAGGTACTATGGCCTAACTCTGAGATAAAACCTTTCATCTAGGTATCTAGTGAGCTAACGATGCACCTCCATAATGAAACTGACATAATAATAAAGTCTATTATGTTCAAGTCTGAAAGTAATAAGAAGTGTTTGCTACTAAAAATGTCCCACATTTCAGTGTGCATGTTGGCATAGGCCTCCTCCAGCTCTCTGTTGTCGGCTACACTGATCCAGTATGGCCCAAGGTTATCTCTCCATCTACTCTTGGGAATCCTTGCTTCATTGTGTCATCCCTTGTGTTACTTGCTTTCTCGTTTTGTTAAATTTGCAGTGCAAAAATTGACTTGTCCATGACCATTTCAAATGTTTGATGACGTCAGCCACTATATCTGTGACTTTAGATTTATTCCTTATTTGAAATTGAAATGAAACTGATATATCTATTACTAATAAATATTGATCTACTTTGATCACAATCATGTCTAGGTTATACAAATATATATAATACAGTACCTATGTAACTGAGAGCCCAAGGAGGGTCATGACTGTCATGAGTATACAGAACTTTCATAAGTCTCATTTCCATCATACCTACTGCAAAAATAATACTTAGTTACTTTCACCTGGTTACTGTATCCCACAGCAGAAGTAGTGAAATGCTATCATGTTCTTCCTGGCGGATTCGCAACAAGTTTATGCAAGTTTGACAAACAATAACCGACATGAAGTAGCAAAACTAAAGATAACAAACATGACGCTAACACTTTGGGACATAATTTATTATTAGTCACACGCTAACTTTAACAAATTTCAAGATATAATAGAATATGTCAATTCTTACAGGGAAATTAGGTCCTGGGTACGGTCTCGGCGGCATGGGGGAGCCTTGTGGCTGTGCAGGGCCCGGGTATCGCTGCTGTGGTTGCATGGCGCCCGGAGGCGGCGCAGGACTTGGACCGCTTGCAGGGAAACGCTGCGCCATCTTAGTCACTGATTAATTACACTTATTGTCTACTTAACGTCACCATTCCTTATAATTATACTTATAAGACTTATATGTAAGTCCAAAAGTTATATTGCATTTACAAATAACTCAACATTACCGTAATACTGTCAAATAAAATGTCACACTACTGATGCGATCACAGACAACAAAATGTACGCTTCGGTGTTGCCATAAGTGATTTTTATTATGATAATAATACAGATAGTATTAAAAAAATATGGACCTATTTCTTATTAAGTTTACCTTTTAATTATAAAAAGTTACTAAATGTAAATATAAAAAAGAAGATTACTTTTTAACGACGTGAAAATTATGTCATTAATATTACTACGTTTAATAACTGGCTGACGTATGACACAGCCTTTTTAGCCAAGAAAAAAAATTCTATAGTGCGAGTCACGCTCTCAAGATGGCGCTGAGTGTTTTCATGTGCCGCGGTTTTAAGGAATATTTTTAAAATAATAAGTATTGGCAATAGAAATTGCAAGTTATAATATTCATATTGTGTTAATTATAATATTATAACGCAACGGGTCTTATACGCGATTTTAGTAGTTTCGATCGAATTACATCGACCGTGGTCACGAGCTGACTGATGTGGCTGCTAAGCGTCGTCTCCTTCCGGCGCGAGTTTCGACGCCTACCCTCACTTGGTTTTGGCTAAGTGTACATTGTTCGGAATTGTCGGTACTTCGACACACAACACTAACGACGTCTTTACCCTGGCGCGTTACGTCATGCCGGCGACGGCTGCACGTAGATGATAAACGGTATGTTGTATGTTACGGTTGAAATTAGTTTGTTTCTTGATTTCAACCGCTTCTCGTACTATCCTGGAGTAATAGTGACGATCTGTGGAGAGGACCCGGGGTTGATGCAGCTCGATCCAATGATTGGTTCCTGCTTCCAACGAGTGCTCAGCTATCGCGGATTTGTTGACTTGACGGTTCTTAACAGCTGCAATATGTTCCTTGACCCTTTCAGCTATTGTTCTTTTGGTCTGTCCAAGTGTCCAATGTATGAACTACCGCAGCTACAATCCACCTTGTAAACGCCAGGTGTCTGAAGAGGAATTACATCCTTTGACGTTAGGTTAGGTTAGGTTGTCTGGGCTTTTTCCGCACTTAGCCTCCTAATTGGGCCTTTGTGCGTGTAGCTACCCTCTTACATTGATTCACCCTCACTCCAGCCATCCTAGTTCCTCCCAGAACGTCAGAAGCTTTTTCAAGTTGCTGCAGGCTTCCTGGAGTGTTGTTGGCAATATTTTAGTTCGCGCTCGTTGATCCGCCACGCTGTTGCAAGTACATGTTGTGGTGTTTCCTCTGCCTCCATGCATCCTCTGCACAGAGGGCTGTCCGTCACACCTATTGTACATAGATGTTTGTTTAGGGGACAATGGCCGGTTAGGATTCCTATTACCTATCCTTTGACGTGCGCAAATGATTAGCTACTTTGGAGAACGGACTATATACAGTCTTTATGGAGTATTTTTTCAGCATTTTTCCAACTTTATCCGTTACTCCTTTTATGTAGGGCATAAAAGCTGGTACCTACTCTGCTAACACCAGTCTGACATTCTTGCTTCTTCAGACGTCGTTCGAGATCAGCTCGTGACCACGGTCGATGTAATTCGATCGAAACGTCGGGCAGCAAATAAGGTATCCTATTTGCTGCCTACCTTTAAATTGTCCATCGCGTATAAGACCCGTTGCATTATAATATTATGTGTACTAGTCGCGAGAGTTTAAAAATGTGCTAATGATGTTTATAAAAAGTGGTCATGCGCATAACGTGCATAAACGAAAACAGAATGAGTAAGTTTGGTCTACCAAACTATTTTTTTTTCGTGGCAATGTAATATTTGGTTGTCCCTATATACGGTGCGATGGTTATACCGTACAGAAGATTTATGTAATGGTTGATACATAAATAAAGTAAAGATTTGAGCTCAGGTTAAAATGGTTTATTCACTTAACTAAATCGAAAATGGTATGGTAAATGGTTATGTGAGTACACGCGAACCGATTGGTAGGTAAACGTTAACTGATTTAATTTTATAAAAATAAATGAATCGTTGCTTGTCGGTGTCAAATGCTGACTGTGTGCAACAATGTACGGTGTAAAGCATCCTACACCCTACTTGGGTATCTTGTTTGTTAAATTTCTCGCCGGTTAATTCATATTTTTTGGAAAGTATAACGTCGTCGTCATATTATGTATATGTATTTAACATTTTTCTTAATACCGTGGGTATTTTCCAAAGGGTAAAAGGAGTGTAAATAGTTTCGGTAGTATTCTTAAAAACGAGCACAAAAGCTGGGCGGGGACAGAAATGTTTACAAGACACTAGACACTACACTCGCTTTTCTTGTAAGTTAAGCGTATCTTGTTTTGGTATCTGCGGGTCAGATGGGTTGATGTGACCGTGGCGCCAAGTTACTTAGCATATCCAATGATTATATCGAATAGGTATATGTTATTCGAGACTGACTGACGCTAAGCGAATTAAAATGACATTAGAAAAGGCAAAAATAGAGCAGTTGAAAAGTTCTTGTTGTAAGCCAACTTAGGGTTGCCTTGCAGCCAAAGTAGATTGCTTCCCATACCATTATTCGTGAATGTTATTGTAACAATAATATTTATAATTATTCTGCTTCGATGATAGCTACATACCCGAACTGGGGAAATTTGTGTGTAAAAGATAGATGTTTGAATACGAGTGGGTTAATGATCGGAAGAAGAGTTAGTCACAACAAACGGACATTCAATTGTTGACATCCAACGTGGTACTCAGTTACTAGCACTAGCAATTACTAGTGTATACCAATATTAGATACTAATACACCATCTCGAGAGGTCGGACAAATTTAGGAACTAGGTAGGTACCTATCTAATAACAAAGGTAGTGACTGGATCCACTCTATTCCATCCCACTGGTAATAAATTAGAACTTCGGATATCAAGCTCAACATATTAGATCCCTTTGACACCTGATTTACATTTTATGTATTTTTTTATACCGTAGAAAATGTTTGAACGGAAGAACACCGACAATGGGTGACCAGAAAGAATGTAACACTCGCGTCGAGGAGGTTCAGTGTTGAGGTGCGGGGTCGCTGGTGTCGCGGCGCGTGAATAACAACGAGGTGCGCGTACGCACGCCAACGTCGCCCCTACCACCAGTGCACAAGGCACATTCTCCCGCGAGGCACAGCCACATTTAAATGTAAGTAAAAATCATCTTAAATTCAATGTAGGTAAATGTATGGCACGGTTCGGTTGAAATTCATTAGTATAAGCACAATGAAAGCGAGCGGTGACGGTGACGATGTTCACCGACGTCATTTGTAGGTCATTCGTATGTATGGGATTTTAAACAGTACGAATAATTTAAAATTGTTAATAGGCCATTCGAATTGACCTCCCACGTGAAAGGTTTGACTTGATATCCCGAAAACAGATTGTTTGTGTCCAAAGTGTTCTATGGGAGAAAACGTAGAACTTATCGGTAAAAATTATGATTAGGTACATGGCGTTACGGGTAGTAGAAACATTGTGTAAAATCAACCCTATTGTTGCTCAATAGCAAATAAAAAATAGATGATAAATAAATATTATTGGACAAGTCAGACACGGTCACTTGATTCCAAACTAAGCAGAGCTTGTACCTACTATGGTAACCAAATCTAAATAGGTATATATGTTACTGTAGGGGAAGTCCGGGAGAGTTGAACCACTTTTTCTTTAAAGTATCGTAATTTTCTTTAAATAAGACTTAGGGAAACCATTATACTATTAAAAATTAGCTTATTTATTTGGGTTTACTTACGCGTAGTAATTTTATGGCTTTTATAATACTGTAATATGTTATACATACTTCAATGAAAAATGGAATATGAGTCAAGTCTCCCCACCCCGAGCGACACTTGACCAGGGGTATGGGGAGAGTTGATCATGGATTTTTATAGGAGATAATAAAAAATAAACAGCTTAAATCGCATATTTATTTCAATAAACAACAAAATAAAACTAAAATTATAAAGAAACACAGTTATCTACTGTGTATTTAACAGAAAAACTTCTTCTTAAACAATTCAAGACAAAATAATTATTGTATCCTTTTATTAGCACGAGATAAGCTTGGTGGCTTCAGGTGTTCTTAAGATAACTCCTGGATTTCAGGAAAGGAAACCACAAAACCAGTCTTTTCCAGCGGCATGGTTTCTTGACCAGCTTTCAGGAAACTTTTTTGAATTTACTGTGGCGAAATCAGAAGCTAATTGCATCGCTTGCTTTCTAGTCAGGCCGCAATGCACTTTACTGCCTAATCTATACATATAATAAAATTATAACAACCTCATGTCTGTACATTATAGATATTAAAGAAAAACTAAGACGGATCTTCATACAACCAAGAGAAGCCAAAAATATGATTTAAATACGCTTTTTACGCAAAAACTTGATGAATGAAAAACTTTGATGATTTTTTTTTGTTATATAGTCCTCACTAACATATTGGCTATCTTTTTTTATTCGTCCAATTAACCTGTAATAAAAAAAATAATATTTAACGTAATTTAACAAGCAAAACACAAACCAAACACCAAAATCTGTCACATAAACACTGTAGAGCGAGAGTTGAACCCCTGAGCATGTTTCCCTACCTCACCATGGTGCAACTCTCCCGCATATACTACATCGACATAAATCTTGTTTCATAAAAAAACTATGAATCTTAGCGAAAAAACACTAAGCGTACGTCAAACTATAATAATCAGGCTACATTATAGTAGCAATACACAATACATACCTCTATAAACACCGTAATCTCAAAACGCTAAAAATAAATAAAAACCACTTCGCAATAACAAAAACACCTTTTCGAACCTGATAGCCCAACAAACAGACTATTGTAAAAAATGGTTGCGTGGTTGTCAATGGTCTCACGTGTGCTACCAATGACCGAAATGACGTTTCATTAGCGTGTAATTTAAATCGAATTTTTAAATGTGGTTCAACTCTCCCACCTGGGCAAGTCTCCCGGACTCCCCCTAAAAGCCCGACCTGTGGTAAATCCTAAGATTTTCCGGTAAAACCTAAGATTTACCAACTCTCAATGGTAAAAGTCCGAACAAGCCAGAGTTTAAAAACTATGTTACGATATATAAAAAAATCCTCCTTCATAACTATGTTTATAACTATTTCACGGTATAATTATATACTGTGACATAGTTATAAAGAAGGAGTTTTGGGCAAAGCGACATGGGTAGGTTAGGTTAGAAGGCTAAGGTACCCACCTTAGCCTTCGTGGTTATTTTTTTTTAACCACCCAGAAGGAGGAGCCCCGCGAAGCGGGGCTCCGGCGGCATCTCGACATCATCAAGTGAGTATAGGTAAAAGTTCGAATTAAAAGAATTGTTCGGACTTTTACCATTGCGAGTTGGTAAATCTTAGGTTATACCGGAAAATCTGAGGATTTACCATCGTTCGGGCTTTTACAGTAACATATATAACTCAAAGGTTCAAAGGACTGACTGACATAGACTGGCTGTCATCTAAAAACGCACAGCTCAAACCACTGGACGGATTGGGCTGAAATTTGGTTAAGACGTAGGCTAAGGATTTTGATCAATTCTATCCCCAAGGGGATAAAATGGGGAATGAAAGTTTGTATGAAAATTCTGTACCAAGTCAAACCACGCGGATGAAGTCGCGGGCAAAAGCTAGTCAGTAGTAACTGATAAATACTTGTAAATAAATACTTATATAGAAAAATTAACAATCAGGCTCTGGGCAGATACTCATGCTCATCACACAAATATTTGTCCTCGGTTTCGAGCCCACCACACGCGGCGCTACGGTTATTGCGGAGAGATGACCGCGTTAATCACAGCGCCAACTTTTTTTGTTTTAATTGTTACTTACTTTTATTTGTTTAATTTAAATCAATACATCAATACAATACATTAAGGATCACTTTCACGGCTTACGATATGTGACGGATAACTTATGCGATAGTTAAAGTGATAGCAAATGTATGAAACAATCGGCTAACATTTTTGGAAAGCTATCCGATGCAAAATTTTAAAGAGGCGACTCGGGCCGTGATTTACCTCTTGCAAACTATAGGTAATGTACATTGTACAGAACAGTTGAGCGCTATCAATCAGCGACATCTGGAGGCACGGAAGTGCCCCCGCAAGTCGAGCAAAAAAAAGCGGCACGGCCGTAACATCCTTTTCTCGAAGCAATTCGGGCTATTTTTGACACCCCTATAATTTCGTTGTGGATAAAACAAGAAGCCTGGATTTTCAGCAACTAATCAGTCATTGTATAAATATGGTATATTTAAAATTTCAGACAATTTGAACCAGTAGTTTAAGAATGACAACTTGTTAAAATTTTGAATTTTGTCACTCACTGATTCACTGATTCACTGACTCACTGACTCACTGACTCACCGATCATCAAAAGTCTAAGGATCTTCTAGCAGACTTAGAAGCTTAAAATTTAGAATACAAATAGGGTTTAGTGTCTTAATCATGGGAAAAATCTAATATTTTCTAATTTCGGTCCAGTTTTCTAAATACACCAACTGCAACAATAACTTTGTAATCCCATATAAATGTATAAGATTACAAGGTTACATTTGCAGTTAATGAATTATTATTACTGTAGAAAATAAAATAAATAGGTGTTAATAGGTACATACTATATGAGGCATAACGGGAGGGGGTATAGGGTGGGCAAGGGTGTTTAGCCCATGAAACTGAACAACATTCCCATAGGAAAATATGTTGAATTATGAAAAAATAACGTCTGTCCAATGTCCATACAAATTGGACTTATGTTTGCTCTACAAAAAGAAGTGAGATGCCATCAAAAACATTCTGTAAAAACCTCAAGACTCGCCGTAAAAAGTTGTGAGATCGATATAATACCAAGTCGATTAATCTATTTAGTCTCTACTTAAAGGACCTTCTGTCTTAAGTTATTACGTATGTTATTATCATGCCAATTTAAAAAAAAATACCTTTAAAACAAGTAGATCGACTTGGTCATCGCAAGAAAACACAAATTCGCCATTAACATTTCAGGTAACTTCTCGTCATGCTGTGTAGTGTGATACATACTAATAATGAAATCTTGCGATGGCCAGGTCGGTCTATTTGTTTTAAAGGTATTTTTTTTTTAATTGGCATGATAATAACATACGTAATAACTTAAGACAGAAGGTCCTTTAAGTAGAGACTAAATAGATTAATCGACTTGGTATTATATCGATCTCACAACTTTTTACGGCGAGACTTGAGGTTTTTACAGAATGTTTTTGATGGCATATTATCTTGTCGTTGCTATTCGCGGAAAAGCCGCGAACTTTCCACGTCACGGATATTACAATGTTTGTTTAAGTCACCTTCAAGCAAGCAGCCTGAATAACCTTGTTATGTACGTTAGCACAAGTTAGACAGGCCACGTTAAATAGGGCATATACATGTATGTTCTAATTAGGAAATTTTATCAGAAGGGCCCACTAAAATACTTCTAAACCCTGCTATCAATGCGGTTCAGTAACATAGCCGGGGACAAGTTTTAGATGGATTGTTGTTGTCCTCCTAAAAGTTAAACACATTGCTCCTCGGAGAACATGTCAAGTGGTTAGGATCGGCTGCCATAACTTTAAAACTTTCGCGTTGCATATAAGTATTTAATATACATATAATATAATATGAAAATTAACGCTAACTCGCGTTTTATCTTGAAGTACCTAACGTTTCGGTGCTGGTTGCACTCGCTGTAGGTCTGGTCGCAGGCTGACTGGAGCAGCGATTGTAGTACAGTCACAGTAGATGCTCATCAAAGTGTACCTAACTTCTTGTTAAAGTTTAACCTTTACTTCATCGATGATGTTCTCAAGCATGTTCAAGGGAAAGAAAGGGGCCTTCGTCTTCCTTAAAAAAAAACATCACTCCATGATTTTTACGTAGCGACCAGCGTCTTGACTCCTTGACATTTTTATTGGTCTTGAAGTATGATATGAGCCTTAGCTTCAGAGCTTTTTTATTATGTATCCAATTAATCTGCTACTGTTTCTGCTTAAGAGCTAGGGCTGAATGCGGATAGTAAGGAGTGACGAAGCTAGGAACAATAATGAACGCTAATACACTGTTTCTTATTTGTATCATTAACTGAAAGACGATTTGCGTGGTGTTGGACTCATACTTAGATTTAAGTTACGTACGTGGCATGAACGATTTAATTAATTGAAGACTATATGATCCATTATAGAACAAAACAAATTTTCGAGGAAGTGTATATTATTATTCTCTCATTTCCTTAAATTTCTTAGGTAAAGTTGTTACACAGAAATGGTGTGGTGCCATTAAAACAACTGATGCCGGGAAGTACCGTACACCATCATTATTAACTGATTGTGTTTTTACAAGTATAGCCTTCATAGTAAGTTCCAGTTTATAATCATTTCTAGCTCTCTAAAATGTCGTCCTGTCGTCAAGCCCAGATACGTTTCCGAGTCTTTTGTTTGCTGAGAATTCAGAAATATACATGTATATTTATCACTATTTTGTATTTTACTCGTAGTCGGAAGCTTAATAGTCTGACAACCAGCCTTACTGAGGAGTATTGTGTTACTCAGGTAACTGGGTTGTGGAGGTCCGATAGCAGTCGCTCCATATAAAATACTCATACTCACCTGCGTTAAGAGAGATTTGACTCTAACATAGCTGAAGGATAGACTTGGCTGGTATATAAATTATATAACGTATACCTACTAACAAAGTTTACAAACAATAATGCCTTTCACACTTCAATAGCAACTCACGTTTAAGCAAAACGTTAAAATATATCGGGTTGATTTCATTAATTTCCTTGCTGGAACTTGTGTACAGTATTAAGTAGGCTCTCTGTTCATTATTATCCTGCACAAGACCTCTTGATGGATCCAGGGCCTGACTCCCTCCCTCGATCCGGGAGGAAACCGTTGCCCATAGTGGGATGAGGGATGAGTGATGCGTTAATTAATTGGGTATCCCTAATCTTCCTTAACTGCGTTTAAAAATTGTCGAAGAGATAGGTTCCGTTTTTTTATCTACCTGGTTTATCCAAACCAAAAAAAATTAATACAGCCGAAGAGGGTTTTTGAAAAAAATAAAGACAGTTTCCAAGGATTGTAGGTATGCGAAGCTGAGCAGAAGTAGTGCGAGTACGAGCACCTCGAGTATGGAGGCGGAGCGTTACGCCTCCGTTCTATTCATACAGCTCAAATGATCTACCGGCAAGCAAATCTTCCGTTATTGTACACCGCCCTAATGATCTGTTTGCAAGCGTCAAGTGGTTGTCTCTGCTCGTTGCCGAGTGTATCACCGCGGGTCGTGTACTCGAGTATCAACTGAAACATATGTGAAGAGGGGTGGTGGAAGAATATAATTTGTTTTAGATTAGTGTCATTCAATATATAGGTGATATAACTTGGTACCTCCCACGCAAGTGGTCGCAGGTTCGAACCCAGGGCAAAACACCAATGACTTTTCGAAGTTATGTGTGTATTGTTCCGGTAAAGGACAACATCGTGATATAACCTTGCATGCCTGAGAGTTCTTTAGAACAGTTCTTGAAGGTATGCAAAGTCCCTAACCCGCACTTGGCCAGCGTGGTGGACTTAAGGCCTAGCCATAATTACGGGAGGAGACCCTTGCCCAGCAGTGGGACATTAAAGGGTTATTAGTGTCATTCAGTTTATAAAACGGTTGACCATACTGCATGTTTGAGACAGATGGAAGTTTGATGAAACTGTAATTATGTAGCATTCACTTATCACACTCGATGCTAACGCAATTACGATATGAGTGAATTATATGAAGTAAATAAGTAAGTCAAATGTAGGACATTGTAAATCAGAGGTCGCACTTATATAAAATGGGGTTATCGGGAGTCAGTGGACAACGTGACGCGAGGAGACGACGAGCTTCTGACACCGATAACTGGAGATAAGTGGGAACCGATCATACCTAAGAGTTACAGTTTTTATTTGTCGTTGGGTGGAATTCGCCACGTGTCATCGTCAAAATCGTTCGCATGAGACCCCCACAATATATAAGGTCCCCATAAAAGAAACGGAAACTCGTTTACGACGCACCGTCGCCTGGCGAACTGGTATCTCAGCGGCGACCGGGCGGCCGAGGCAAGAACCACCGGTAGCCTAGGTAGCCGAGGACGGCGAGGAGACGGGGTGGCTGGCGGTAGACGTGCCTGCAGTGGTGGTGGAGGCCGGTGGTGAGTCCCGGGGGTGGCGCGGCAGGCGGCGCCGGGCGTGGGGCGTGCTCGCGGCGCCGCCTCCGGCCGGGGCGCGGCGGGCGCGGGCAGGAGGCGAGCGCGCGGCGCCGCCACTCGCCAGTCGCCAGTCCGCGCCCAGCGCCGTCGCCGCGCGCTCGCGCCCCGCGCTCCGCCGCGCTTCACCGCGCTCCACCGCGCACCACGCTCTCGCCGCACCAGGTCCTGCAGACTTTGCCCGCTTCAATCGGAGTGGCGGTTCGCATCTTACCGGGCAGCATTAGAGTCGTATCGCTATTTTCTAATACTGTCAGGTAAAGATGTCGTCCGCGCTCCACGTTCTTCGATGGAATCTCTATGCCGCTAGGCGAAACCGGTCCGGCGACGACGGATATATTTACCGGCTCCGGCTTCGCGCTGGACGTCCGCTCCGAAGCTTCAGGTAACAGCGCGGGCACGACGCGCGCCGCATGCGCCGGCGCCGCGTGCTCGTTCAGCGCTCGTCGGGACGCCGCTCGTCGCTGGATTCTATGGTAACCTACAATAAGCGTATTGCGAGGTGGAGGGCCGGCACCATGCTGGTGGTGACGTCACGCGTGTCGCTGGCGGCGACGTGTCACCGGCGCCCGCACCGACAGATAGTAACGAATCGTCGCTTGCCAACACGCACGCCACATCGGTTCATGCTCAATTTCATTTTTGTCATCGCCGAGTCGTTCGCTCGAGCCGTAGCTCGCCTCGTGCGCCTCCACACATCGACACCGTTACCTTGCAACCGGTTATCGGCTAAGGTCTACTTCACGATTGTTTCGAATCTTAAAATATGTTGACGTGTTTTTTCAGTGTCCAATTAATGATGTTGTAATACTCTGTAATAGTATAAGTAGATAATAGTGACACGAACGCCATCTGTCCGATAACGCACGCGCCGAGTGTGGTTGAGCAAAGCGAGACGAGGCGAGGCGGCGAAACGGCGGCGGCGCTCGTAACGAGAAACGCGTAACAGTCGAGTTGTTCGGAGCAAGAAACGCTTCCCGAAGTCGATGTTATCAACATAATCCGCGCACTGTTGCGTTTCCTCATCGTCGCTCACGTAACCCACTTAACTAATTAAAATTCCTCATGGCCGGCAATGAGCACGCGTTTTCAACTCATTAACTCGCACACGATATTCCCGCCGCGGCCGCGCGAGACGCGCCGAGCCGAAGTCGCGTCGCAGTCGCACCACAGTCGCGCCACACTGCCCCTACCTCTGTATGTTTGTATGGACGCACTGATGGTTAGCATTGTTTACATAGCATGCGAGTAGACGAGTGCACTATATCAATGTCATGTTGTCTCCGCACGCACACCACGCTGACTAGTAATTCGCCGCGCAGATGCGTGATGAATGACGATGCGCTGGACGGGCGGTGAGTCGCGACTCGCGGCGGGATGCGGTCAGCAGCGACCTCACCGCAGATGCATAATTCACCAGATTATCGTTCCTCTGAGATGCGCTACATTATTCATTAGTAGGTGGAAAGTTTTGGCTTTCCGAATGTTAAGATGTGGGTCAAGGCTCGAGCCTTCACCGTGCGCCGCGGCACCCATCACACGCTCAGATGCAACCTCCTTTCTGCGCTTTTTAATTACATTTTATAGCTTCCGCTTACTCATACATAACTGACTTAGATTTAAACGATGTACGTAACGAGTACGACGAGCCAACATTCGAAAACATTTAACATTATGAACGCTTCTTTGAACAACCAGAGACCTGTACATTTTTTTATTATTTTCTGATGGGGCATCATCATGGTACTCCACACGAATGGTTTTGCGAATGTTGAATCTAGCATAAGTTTACGTACGATGGATCAATGATGAACAATGTGCATCCTGTGGCCACATGACGGACACAGAGCTACACGTGAGGCGCGCTTGTGGCGGACGCGCAGGCGGCGCGGCGCGGCGCGGCGCGGGGCGACTCGGCCGATAGCCGGCGCTCGATAACGCGACCGGTGAAAGCCGCAGTAAATTAATCGCTCAGGTGGATTCCGCTTTCGAAATGAATTTTTATCGGTATCGGAGAGTGTCGCCGCTCGGGACCGGTTCTTAATTTCCTATAGGTGCGCGCGTTGTGCATCTATTTCGGGAGTCGTTGACCGCGCGTTTGGCACTACGGGCGGCCGGTTTTATTCTGTTCGTGTCGAGAGTCGTTCCGGGAGCGGCTCGCCCGCCGAACGGCGATTTCGTGTAAAACTCGGGCGTATTTCAGGCGATGACGTAACTCGCGGGAGTGCGTCGTCCCCAGGCGCCGCGAGGGACATGCCTAATCGAGCATAATGTTATTAATAAGCCAGGGGCGGGCCGCGACTCGCCCTAGCATAAAACAACGTTTATCGCCCATCGGCCGCATGCAATGCCACCGCTATGACACACAGATATGACAGCTGCCCACCCACCACCGCACTGACCGCGCACCACAGCCCTGCACCGCTCAACAACGCTCAACACCGCTCAACACCGTACAGCTCCGAGCGAGTGACACCGCGGTGCACGTAGCATTGTTGCGCTATTTATACGCGCCACTTCTAAACTGAGCGACGACTCGCCTCCGCTAACCTGCTCATAGGAAACTAATTGCTTTGTAACTACACCACACTATATTCTGTACAACTTCCTTACCGTATCCTTTACACTACCATCAAGATCCCTATTATCATAAATCAAGTGAGTGGCTCAGATGAACCAAACGCGTCGATCAGCTGATATCAGTAGCTCTGAACGTTGAGATATTATATATGTAGATGACGTTGACCGCTGTAGAAAATTAGTTAAAGCATAGATTACCATGTATATTTGGCTAACTGTGAGTTTTTACGTGCGTACATTGCATGCTTATGTATAAAACATAGAGAGTAGCGGGCAGAGGGCGAGTGTTCCCGCCACTTCCCGCGGCCCGCTCCGTGTCGAATGCATGCTAATGTGTAAACAATTTAAGTAAATCGGTTATAATGGCGGTATTGTGGAGTGAAGCATTGTGTTGTTAATATAACGAGGCTCGGTAATCAGCGCTGATTCAGTAACCACTACAAATGCGCCACAGTAATGAGCTTCCACTAAATAATCTCATTACGCGTTATCATTTTTAAATGAATGTCACCGATCTGGGGCACCTTCATAAACTAAGTAGGTATCGTTGTTTCAGCCAATAACACGATACTGACGACTGCATTACATCTATTGTTGTCACTTTGTTAGCGATATCGTTCAGACTGTTTACGTTTTACGTTTATTTGTTACGACTGTTTGGCCTACGATCTCTAATATTATGAACTTATATGGAAGTTGTAATTAAAACACACAAGTTTCTCTAATATTATTTAATTTACAAAAGGTAAAGGTTGTTTCACGCATTCCAGTCTCTCCCCTTTCGTCTATACTAGTGTTATGCGATGACGTTTAACAAACATGAAAGCATTGGCATTGAGCTGTACGCATTTGATACTCGCTAAACCACGAAGCGCTAAAGTTTGTCTCTGTTTTTTGATGATCTTTACTTTTCGTTTACCTAGTAACAGTTTATTTTTTCATCAACTAAGGATAGCGGATAGCGTGTGTCTTTATCTTGTTATGAACAAAATGAATATGTTCGCTGCACAATTATAATAAACATTGTACACAAATTTATCACAGATCAGTGTTCGTAGTTCAGTTACTACAGTAATGTATACTTACCGCGAAGTCATCATTATACCTTCCTTTAAATGTATGCTAATCTTTTAATGCCGATGACTTGTACTTTAGTAAAAGTTTTAATTATCACAATGAATCTAACTTCTAGACATGTAATGCAATGACAGTAGAATATTGTATTGTTTAAACGGCGACTCAATCGCCTTGTTCTTATACTTAATACTAATCAATAAATACATCAAGTAACTTGATAATAAGAAAGACATTATTTCTCGACTCGATCTTTTTATAGATATCTATAAAATGTATTAAATTATGTGCGATTCGGTATCAGCAGAGTGTAATTGTCACTGGTTAAAAAAATGTGTAGATTTCGGACGCTAATTAGCATTGAAATGTGTGGTGATGTCGATAGCAAACAGGTTTATGTGAGAGAGCAGTGGGAGCAGTCGCCTCCTCGCGCGATACACCAGTGCTCAGTGTTCATATTACGCTTCATTTTTTACCAGATTATTATTGAACTGCTTTATAAGTATGGTATCTTAACGAAAAATTAAACCGTTATTTTTGTGTGGCGCAGGGATCACAGCATTATTCTATTTTCTAAAAACGCGAATAACCACAATTATATTTCAGAGCTCGTTTAAGATAACTCTCCACACCTTATTGCAAAAGCAAAGCACGTGTGTATATTTCACAGCAACTGTTCAGTATCTGCATGTGTGATTTATATAACGACATTCATGCGATACCTCTGCAATAACAGTGCATGAAAATGTAGGGTAGGTTGTGCGTTGAATTCTTTCCCAGCATCCCTCGCGAGGCGGGGAGTGCCGGCCTCCCGCCGCCCCTCCGGCGGCCTCGGCCCGCGCACCTCAGCGCGTCGCCGTCCTCCTCGGCCGAGCGACGCCTGCAAAAGACATCAACGACTCTACGCGCTACAGCCTTACGTATAACTCATCAACTAGCGCTCCTCGTGTAATGTGTTGCACAGCGAGTGTCGCCGCGCACTGAAGATCACTCATTCAATAAATACAAACCAAAACGACCTGTCAAGTAGTAGCGATGTCAACTTTGAAACAATAATTGCGGTCATGAGATGAGAACACGACGTAATCCATTATTATGTAAATAAATAGTTTACGAGATCGAGATGTAACGAGTAACTTCCGCTGTAATAAGCGTGGTGTTGTGTCGGTTACACGAGGTGGTGTCGCGCCGAGCGCCGCCGAGCCGGGCTGTTTGATCAGCTGGAAGCGAAGGCTGCGCGTCACACGTGTGCTCAATACTACTTGTAGTCAACGTGTACATACACTACACACTAGTACACACTGAACTCATCCTTCTCACATATTTGACAATTGGTGAGCATCGACTGCGATGAAGCGATTACTGCGATTACTATGGAAGCAGTAAGTTTATATTTCAAGGCTCTAGAAGTTAGAATAGTTACAGCAGGATAAGAGTCAAATGACGGCGGTGTCAGCGGTGACGGCGGCGACGGCGGATCACTACAGCGTCCACAGCAAACTATAAATAGTGAGCATTGTTGTTGTTGTGTGCGTTGTTGCGAGTGTTTATTTACGCGCGTGTGTGTCGCGTCTCTGCGCTACTATAAATACGCGCTCTTGTCTCAGCTCGGCTCGGCTCGATATTCGGATTCTCTCGTAAATGCCCACGTGCGTGTTACAGATGACACTCAATGCAAAAATAATAGTTAGCTGCGTTAAAACGAGACGAGGTTTTTTGATGGCGTCGCGCGGTTGGTGCGCGCTCGGTCGCTCGGCGACGCAGGCGCGGGCGCGAGGTCGAGCGCGCTAAGTTCAAGGCGCACTCGCCTCTGTGCGAGCTGCGTCCGCATCGTCGTCGACCCACCGGGAACCGGCTCATACGCATCATTCGTATAGATGCTGAAACTCCGAACAGAAACAGTTTATCGGTTCCTCGAGATTTTTTGCATCCATATATCAAACCGAAAGATTAAAGATGCTCTATGTAGAGTTCGAATGTTTCGATTTTAGATGTTGGTTAGTAATATTCACAATCCTGCACTTAGTAAGTAGCATCAGGGTTGAAGTTCTCCGTGGAGATAGGAGCGGCGAGGAGCGTCGCGCTCAGGCGCTCATTACACGCGCACCTTGCGACTGCGCAGATAAAACGTATCGATGGTTACTTAGCTGCGTATAACGTGCGGTTTTAAAAATACAGTTCCACGGTAACGGTCACTCGCCACACGAGGACCCAGAGATTCATAACGGACGGAGGCTCTCGGCAAGAGGGGGGCGCGCGGCGGCGGGGGCCGGCCGGCTGGACGAGTCAGCGGCGCGGGGGCGCGGGGGGAGGCGCTGCAAAGGTCAGGCTGCGTGCACCTGCGGCGCGCATTGCTGGTCCATTTATCACAATCGCCGCTACCACATTACCTATATTCCACCGCGGGCGCACACGCACAACACACTCCTACATACTCACAATGCATTCGACATATAATATACGTGCACTGCGCACTGTCGCTGCTCAACAGATCGTTACTGCCGCTGCCGGCTCACGTCTGTGGTTTGCACCTCGTTATCATATTAGTTGCGGTCAACTTATCAATCATCGAAGCTTCAACGTTTAGTTGTTGCGGAACTATTGCACGATGGCAAGGAAAACGTATTTTCACATGTCACGAGTCTGTATGGCCACAATCTTTTCAATATCGATAAATTTTTAATTAACCCTGCCGATTGAGTCATTGAGACACTAGTTATAAACCTAATTTTTCCTACGATTTGAGCCTCCAATCTTTATTTTTGTACAGTAGTTAGTGGTTACAATTTAATTGCTTTCTCGGAATAAATAGTTACTGTACATAAATGTATGTAGAAGAAAGTTATCGGACTGGTTGTACGGATTAACTCAGTACAGTTAACTGCTGAGGAAATTGTTCACACTTTGGAATAAAGCGTGGACTATCTCGCTTTACATGATACTTTTCCGCCGTTAAAACATTTATGCAGAAGCCGTCTTTTTCCCGTCGTTTTCCCGTCTACGTCTTTCAAGTCTGTGTTATGTATGCTTCTGAATATTTGTGCACTCCTGTAAACATTTCCGTAAATGCATATTATTATCAATTGAATAGAAACACATTCAAGCCAATAAGTTCACATAAACTGTAGTTGAGAGATCACATAGTGAAGTCACGTTAAGAAGCTGATACCCAGTACATATAACACTGTACACACGGTTATTTACATCGCGAGCAATGGTTTATACTTGAAGACGGTTACGGGTGTACACTCAAAAGTGTGTTAAATTCTATATAAATGTAGTAATCCGTTTAAGAGTGTATTATTGCATGCATACAATATGCTCTCACTCTTACACTCTCATGTATACGAGCAGCATTCATCGATCGTCACCAACTCTCTCGTTTATAATGTTAGTAGGGTAGTAAGACTGGCAGTAACATTAGTTGCTAAGCTGGTAAATAAGTGCCACTAGTTGTCTCACAGCGGGTGCTCGCTGTCTGTCCATTGTCCTTAATACTATCTCGATCTTCATCTTCGTGCCCAGCACCCCGCAGTTATTCATTTATACAATTAACATCTAGTTGGCGTCGTGTTTCAAATTGACACCGATATTAGATTGTATTCATGAAATCAACTATTTCTCTCTCATTATCTCTTAATAATCTCCGAAATATGGTTTTAGGCCTTAGGCTGAAGTAAAGATTGTAATGTTGACAAAGTTAAGAATAGTCTGTTGTTCGTGCGTGTCGTTGTGGTCTGGTGACGGGTCGTTGTTGGTCGGTGTATCGCTTGTCGTTATCACTGCTAATCGCCTCATTATCGCCGATACTGCCCAGTTTTGGGATAATGCGCCGATAACGCGAGATAACGGGCTGCCTCGTGTGTCCTACACGAAACACTGCCACCGGAACATCGCCGCTCAGTCACGTAGTCGCGACGACATCGACACGAACCCACGTGCCAAGGTTTGGACATTCCTTAATAATTAGCGTCATTTATAGCACAATTCACAATGTGCATGAATGTCGGAGCCGTTGATACGTTGATAGCAGGCATGCAGCGGAATGATGAATACAACGAGCACGCCTGTGAACAATAACACAATCATATGCTATTTAGGGAATATGTGTGGAATGTTATCAAAAATTAGCATTGAAGCCGTTCTTGGACGTGTGTGCGTATGAGTATAGCTAGAGCATGCGGGCAGTGCGTGTGTGTGCAGGGTGCGAGGACGCGGCGCGAGGTGCGGGGGTGAGCGCGGACACACATGACAACAGTGCACACGGGCTCATGTCCATTTGGTGGATGGGCGGTCGGCGACCCCGCGCGGCCGTGGGCGCCCGCGATAAACTTTATATATTCATACAGCGAGCCCCGCGCCGCCCGCCAGCGCCGGCTGGTTATGTCCGGTACCGTTACTTTTCTTGCTTTCAGATCTCGTTCGGTGTTTAATTCTTGTTTTAAAACTGGCCGCGCTGGCGCTGGGAGCCGGCGCCGCCGCCGCTAATGAATGTACCGCCGCATTAACATGCGCCACCACACGACACCGCGCGCACTCACACCACCGCACCCGCGCCACCACACCGCCACCACACCTCACCACACCTCACCACCTGCACATATCTATGCCATCCTGTGTCCGCCACACACCAGACATCGCCTGCTATCTGTAACCGACCACTTGTTGCTACCTAGGGTACAAGTATACAAGTATACCTGTCGGTTTGAGGTAACGCCCGCCGTAAGGGAAAACGACGCCGAATATACACAATATATATCGTAGACGCGTATGATGTTACGAGTTCCCAGTAAGTAGAGTCAGGTGAAAGCTGATAGTTTGTACAAGTAATGTGTTCACACCTCGCGATTACTTGTGTCAACGACGAAGGCAGTCGACGATTAGCACTAAACAATGAATGAAGGATACAGTTAATACAGTTAGAACATGTTATTGACAAAAATATATCACGATATGTTAGCGAGTGGACGGCGGAACCATGACGAATCGTTTAATGGCTCATTCATCAGCGGCCATTCAAGTGTCGCGTAGTGTGTGTCCGACTGAAGTGCAGGAACAACAGCAGCTTGTTCCGCGCACTTAACTGCGCTGTGTAGCGCTCTGTGCCGCCGCGGGTACGTGTCGGCGCCGGACACACCATGTGTCACACTTAGTGACTCTCGACACGAGCTCACAATGCTCACATACTTCACTCGATAATCAGCATTCGCTAGAACAGATCTCAATATAACCAGCTAACTCGCGCTAGTGTCATTGTAACACGTAAACACCAGTAGCGTTTCCTTTATCGCATCCAATATCCATCGGTGCAAGGTAAAAAGCTTGTCCATACATTTTACGCTGATAGCTTTTAACTAATATGTCGCCGAATTTAATGTATGTAACGTTGTGAGAGCTTATTACAAGAGTATACGATCAGCTGCAAATGCCAATAAGTGGTCGACATTTAACCGACTTGTCAACTTTCATTCAACTGGATAGCAGTCGAAAATATCGAAAAAAGTCTCGAAAGTGAGTGACAGCATTCCGGTGTAGACGCGTAGAAAGCAAGCAGGCTGTTACAGGCACATGGAGTTTATGCATGTCATTGCGACTGCCACGTCACGTTGTTGTTTGTGCTTCAGTCAGCTGATGGAGCAAACATCACACCACATATTGTTTTTTTCAGATACCAAATAAAAGAATCTAACAGGACAATTTCATGCACTACACGAAGATAGAGCAGTTTTGAGACAACTGCTAACATCCTTTGCATTAATGTCTTTTGTCAAGAGTAAGTGTTTTGACAGTTCTGGTCATAGTTCACGAGTGCCGTTCGTCACTCGAACTTATAAATAGCTTTCTTAGCCTTTGCCCTCATATCGAGCGCTCCAAACTAGTCCAAACTGTCCAACAGTGGAACGAAGGACGGTGTGTTGTCACTCGTCAGTAAAAGAGACGTGAGAAGCTTTGTCTCTAGCATTCGTCCATTAGTATTCTTTGTTTCCTCACAGTCGCCAGCTAATTGTATACAATTTGACAACACCACGAAACAACAATAAATAATAACTGAGAATAAAGATATACTTATTTTAGTTTCTCATGAGGTTACGTAATTCCTTAAATAAAAATAAGCTCCGTTTACAGGGAGTGTGTTAGTGTTGATTAGCAGATCAAATTAGATATTGTATAGAGACAAAGTGAAGGTACTTCATAGTTAAGTTACAGGTATGGATAGAGAAGGAGCGATATTTTAGATTAGTTTCAATTAAGGCTCGGTATCAGTTCTAGGGATCAGCAGGGTGTCAGCAGGCAGCAGGCGGGGGGCGGCGGCGGCGAGGGAGCGCGTCCGACGTCGCCCGCGGCGCTCTACGCTCGCGCCGCGCCGCCGCGCCGGCCGTAGAGGCGCGTACCGCGGTAGCTGCAATCCTGTCCACCATACACACCTACTACTATTATTTTATGACTTGCAACAAGAATTAACGTAATGTAATGTACAGAATAGTAGATGTTTTCGGTAAATTGGCCCCTAAATGTTGAGATTTGGCGCAGGCTACATGTTTTTATATAGTCTCGATCATTTATTAGCAAACTTATTATTTGAATGTGGACATAACTCTAATGAATTGTTGATAGATTGTCTTGTACGCCATTAGTAGTAAATACACGTTCAGGCAACATATAACGCGATGTCTGTAGAGTGCCCTACGCTTAACACTCGATCAATTAATCATTCAATGATTAGTTGTATTAATTAGTTTATTTGTTAAAACTGTGGAGTCTTATAAAATATACATCCTCAGAAATTTCGCAGTAACTATATTAGTCGGAAGTTAGATAAATCATCAATCAGAGTTAGATCAAGATACTTTGTTGTAGTAAAACGTTGAGTAACCAACAAGTACATTGTGTAATTACTGACTAGTGACTATTAACTGAAGAATTCAAAGCAATCATTGTCTATTTCTCTTACATGTGCTGATATACTGTACGCAACAAATGTATCCGTATTCACAAGATTGCCATACCTACTTATTCTTCGTGTTATTAGTAACTTTGGTTAATTGTATTTTGTAACGTTTTCTTTAATGACGTTTGAATTAATAAGTTAATTAATTGGCAGCGAAGCACCATTCTTCATTTGTATGGCAACGATGAGTTTAGGTTGTACATTGAATTCATCGTATAAATATAAATGAACATGTTTGTGTATAAAAAAGCAGGAGCGTAGAGTCGATGGAAAGTTCAAACATAAAAACGAGACCTTGAACTTTGCTGTACCGAATACTAAATATTCTTATAGGCGAGTTTCAATATATTTATATAGGTACATAGTCCTAAAAAGTTATCAATGCGCTAGTGTAAAGTGTATACCTACCTAAATTAATCGTAGAGTTTCCAGGTACACTATTTTAGGATACAGAGTAAATACACTATTGTTTAAGACACCTTCCGCAACACATGAAAAGTTATTTGATTGAATTATTTGTAGTTCCAATTTGTATTGATATGTACATTGATAGAGTAGAGTGCGCAGACGCATTAGTTGCAGACACAGCACATAGCTGCGAGTGTAACTACGTGATGTATATGTGATGTGTGCGATGTGTGTGATGTGTGCGATGTGTGTGATGTGTGCGAGCATATACCGAGTGTAAGCACATTCATTGATAACTTGTGACTCGCTAGACGTGAGCCATTTAATAATACCACTAATAGCACACTGTGTGACCGACTCTTCCTAAATAACGCTAATAAAAATCTACTTTATTCCAACCAGATAAGGTTTATTTTTGTATGCACGCGGCATGTCGATACTTAATAGATAATTGTTATTCGTGTATAAGAATGTTAAATCAAGGAAACGTGGGCATGTTTTGTGAGTTAAATACGTTATATTGTGTGGATTTAAATTGAATTCTGTAGGTATTGTGTTTCAACGATGTTCGGGTGTGATGTTTCGAGAATGTCGACCATGTTTTAATTGTAACAAATGTCGCAATCTTTGTATTAATCTCCTTTAGAGATATACATACGCTGAACTCTTAAGGCGAATTATTTTGAGTCATTTGGTTTTTAATAAGCAGTATTTTCGACATTTTTTAACATGCAAAAATTTAGAACATCTACTAGAGATAAGTAATAATTAACGATTGTACACAAATAATAATTTGACATTGTGAATGAAATGGTAACGATATAATATAGTAATAAGTTATTGTTTAATAAACATATAATTTAACAGCAGAAGCCGGCAAGTTGTGTGTAAGCGGCAGTTAACACATACTAGTACAGTTAATCTGTTTCTTATGAGGAACTGCCGTTACGTGGCTCTCGGTACTCTGTACAACACTACCGACTGCTTGTTATATCACTTGTGCACAGACGCGCATTGTTTGTGAAGACGAAAGTGTATCAACTGCATATCTGTAATTGTCATTGAAGCATTCATATCCATTTTTATTCTAGCCCCTTAAGTATAAAGTATTATTTTTGTGGCAAGTTATTCGTTTAATGTTCTGGAATCCAGTACCATAAATTTGTTAATCTTTGCGATAATAAGCTCTCGTAGCTACAATTGAGATTTGCTGAAGCTGAGTAGCAGGTATTATTCCATAGTGAAGTGAAAACTAGTATACGAGTTTTTGAAGCTATTAGTAACTAAGTACTTATGTAGTAGTAAACAAGTGTTTGTAACATGTGTGTTGTGTGTAAGCCGTGTAACGCTCCTAGCAATAAGTGTTTAGAGAATGTTGAACAGAAGCAACATGTGTTGACTTGTGTCTTATAATAGCTATGTGCTTGTGTCAATGTACCTATTTTAGTAATAAGTGCTATTGTGTTTTGGACACTGCCATCAATGATATACACACGTGTGGATGTCGCACGTGTGTGTGTGTGTGTGTGCTGAAACGATACGGAGCAGGCAGCCGGCGGCGTCGTCACATGACCAACTGTAACGTACATATTCAAATAAAATCGTTATGCATACATTTTGTTTTAATGGTCGATCGCTGGCGTCGCGCGCCGCTCGGGACACTCGTCAGTAAAGTTGGTGTGATCGCGGCGTGGGCGGAGATCCGCGAGGTGCTTGAACCGCCGCGTCACCGAGCTGCTGCACATCTCAGCGAGCGCGCACCAACCACGCACACACTTAGATAACAATATGTGTACGCGCTTCTGTCTCGCAAAAACTCGTCGAGTCTATCGGCGCCTGTATTGAATAATACCTGCAATGAAAGCAACTGGTGTAAACCTGCTAACATACCTAAGCTAGCATATAATATACGAGTATGCATAGTTCATCGCTAACGGTAAGGATGATCCCTGTAGGAATCAAATTCCTTGCAAATGGAAGCGCCACTGAGTAAGCACAACCAGTCGGTTACCATCCGAGTGTCGTACACGCGTCTATTAATAGACGAGAGTGGCGCGTGTGTGCGTGCGTGTGTGCACGCGTGTGGCGTGTGTGTGTGCCGCAGGTGCAGGCTCTCGGGCCAGCCTTGAGCGGGCAAGTGTCGCGCCGAGAAATTATTTGATGGCTGGCGGTCGCGCCGCGCCCACTACATTAACATACGCCACAGTACACAAACACCAGTAGCACAATTCATAAAATAAGTACTTATGTACCTATACAAAAACTTAATGTACTCACACTTTGCAGTCTCTGGGATTGTCCATCTGAAAAAAACTGCAAGTAGTTTACAGAATTAAAATAATTTAACTTTAAAAGAAATTAATTAGCCCTACAGCCTATCGCATTAGCCAACCAATATACTTATTATAAAGTAAAATAAATTAAATAATACAATACCAACGTATAAGTACAGCACAAAGTGAGGTAGAGAGCCGTAGTCCGTAGCCCCACCTGTGTGGAACAATTACAGATAGTCAACATTAATCATAGCCCTTATGGAATTAACGAAGCGCCCGCCGCCATCCACTGCGACGCGACCCATGAAATATTAACTTTAAACGCTATTAAGATTACAGTTCTTTGTTATAATATATGAAATAATAGTGCTCATACATAAACAAACGAGTATAACTCAAGTATACAATTAACAACAGGTATACATACTTCAAACGATATATTTCAGGAGAATTTTGTAATGCTTTAAGTAGGACAAAACAATCAATTGCTGCAGTGACATTCAATGTAAGATTGCCTCATAGGACGGCTAGAATAAACGTAATGCGTTTCAGTCTGAAATAATTAAGCTCTAGTGTAAACCACTTAAAAGTTATGACAGTATAGTTCCTTCCTAGGCACAGATTGTACAAGTGATATAATAACATCTAACATCGTATAGACACATCCTTATGCATCTAGACCCGCGATTTTTTATGCCGCCCATGCATTGGACGTGCGCGGTTATCCCGAGCTGTGACTATTCTTATTTCTATTTACTTGATTAATTTGCTTCACTCCTTGATATGAATTAATTTGAAATGAATTGGCAGTGTCAAAACTTGATTCCGAAATGTTAGTAAGTACCTAGCTATATTTGTATGTGGTTGTGGTGCTGCCTGTGCGTGCTGTGTGTCGCTCAGTGCAACTCATCGTGCGCCTCTCCACTGACTCTCACGACTAATTACACAACTCTACAAGTCTACATACTCGGAAATACTCTTCAATTCCTTTAAGCCTCCCCAAACAACGCTGGTCGACTGCTGGCAGAGTCTCCCTGCATCCCTTTACGAACTGTTTAACGAAACAGGACATTTTCTTTCGACTCAAGAACAAGTTATGATTATTTCTAACGTGTACATACAGTCGTACACACATAAACTTCTTTGGATTCTCGACGATATGTTTGGAAACCTTAAAAGTTTTAAAATAAACGTAAAAGCAGCAATTACGCAGAACGGAATTGGAGGATCCTACTTGTTTCCGTAAGAAATTCCACTTGTGTATGTTCTTGAGTCTAAAATGTTTTTTGCCGCTTGCGTGAACGTTGAGATGTGCGTCGTTATTACTAGTAACACTAAATTATACTTATGGGTGAATATTAAATTTATCATCCTTGCCCATTTAGAACAGAAAAGTTGGTAGGTTATTGACTCTGTTTTTTTTTCTTAAATCACAATCAAGGAAATCGTAAGCATATCACACCAAGTTTAGAATTACTGATCCAAGTAGTCAGACGATGTCCCACTACAACATTTTACATATTACCTGCTATATATTTTGATACGTATTCGTACCTACGAGGTTGGTACTACGTGGGTGTTGTGCACCTGTCCTCGGTCTCCACTGAAGGACACCCGCACGGACACTAGATCCTCCTCACATTTACTCTTTATTATATACAATAAACTTTTCAGCCTTAAACAAGTACCTACTTGTACATAAGCACTATGCTATCACTTTTATCAATATACGAATTTTGATAAATGAAAGGGCCATACTATTTGATTATGATTGAGTGGTCAATATCGCGACAATGTGCTCATATTCGTGCTCATGACTGTACATAAGTACGTACCTTGCGTCTGGCGCCGGCGCCCGCGCGGCCCCGTCTCGTCGCCGCTCCGTCCTCGCCGCGCCCTGCGCCCGCCGGCCTATGTATGCATATGTATGATTACATACATTACCTGCACACGACATGTACCTATGTACTGAGTCAAGGACACGGACTACTACTCATTCAAATACACATACCAATGATCCTGGACATTGTGGTGAGCAGGAACGAAAAAACTACATCAAACGCTTTTGGGCGATTTGAACCACTGGAAAACTGCGTTGACCCCTAGCGAGGCGAAATATAGTAATTTTGTCTTAATATAGCAATGTGTTTGTTGTTTTAATAATCTCATTGAAACAGGAATGCCACCGTCATTGTGAACAGCAGCGATATAGTGTGTAACGTGTTCACACACACGTACACTCGGTGCGTGTTTGTTGTACGTACACGTGCGCGTGTGGGTACACATTTTCACGTAGCTGTAGAAAAGTAATAGAAACAATGACTATCAGTTTTTATCAACACTAGTAATTGAGCGCCGCTCACGATGCGCGCGCGCACCTACGACAATAGCGCCGCCCCATACAATGTCAACACTGTACCAATACCAATATGTAGAACTAACAAACTAAAGCATCATTTTGATAGTCGTTTACAAAAGTTTTATCGTCATAAACTTGTCAGTCACCAGTTTTCTTATACAAAAGTAATGTATGTTATACTTACTAGCGACGCAAATAAGGATGAGAAGAACTTCTATCAATACTGTTACAAAACACATGGTCGATATTGCAACGCCATCTATTGTTATATAACCAAACACTTACTTAAATAACAATATCGTTTTATAGGTTATTGGAGGCCGGCGACTTCGCAGACGTGCATATTCGACAGTACAGACCGCTGCTGTTTGAAGTTTTGTCCAGAACGTATGAACTACTCCGTACAGAGCCAAAGTGGGACAGCATAACTCTTAGGTCCAGTCAGATAATACAAGTTTTAGAAGCGTTCGCCACTCCGTAAGTCAACGAGCTCTTATATGTAGTGTTAGATGATAGTAGAGTAGTAGATTTGATATTTCACACACAGTGTGTCACAGTGTCGCAGTTGGAAAGCGCGTGTAGTGGCGTGCGAGTGTCGCGACCCCGAGCGACGCATTAACATTCAAATTTATGTCGCCATTAACGTTCCGTAAACACCGCTTTAGTCGAATCACTGTCTCATTTGAATTTGTCAAATGAAATGGAACTCCCGATGAAGTTCTTTATAATCATTGTTGCCGTATATCAGTGCTTTATAATAAACTAATGGTCCTGCAGCTAGATCAGAATCTCCTCTCACAGGTGTGGGGGAGGAGCTACATTTTTAGAACGTATCGGTATTATTTTCGTCTACTGCAGAGTCAGTGATAACTTAAATGATGAAGATGCAATCCTACGAGTTCTAATAATTTTATTTATTCCAAAGTGTGGTGGTTCAGAGGGATATTTGTAAGTCAATCATGCCAAAACTATTAAACAGATTTTTTAGAAATTTGTTTAGTTTAAAACCGAGATGAACATATAAGACTAAAAGAAGCGGACAATAACTAGGATTGATACGCATGTAATTATAAATACTGCACATGCATAGATCTAGATGCATGCCATGGTCCATTAGTCAATCACCTGTTACATGAACTCTAAGACAGTATCTGTCACAAACGAACTGCAACGAATTGTAATATTATTTGATTTTGGCAGCGAAAGCTTTAAATCAAAGTCTAAAATATAAGTAGCACAGGAACTAACATATGACACCGACAAAATAATATGCCCAAAGATAAATAATTTGAAACCGATGGCATTAACCTTCAAATCACTACTCGAACAAAAGAACACTCTAGCACAAGGTTTCTACGGATAGATCTGATGTGAGAGCGAGCTAATCTCTGAAAGAAGCAGCTTCCTTGTCCATAATGAAGACAGTTTAGTAGTGGAGCGCGGCGGCGGCGTCGCCACATGAATATTGAACGCAGCGTCACTCGCCAACATTAGACATCAACGCGCCGCGCGGACACACCTCACACACACAAGCACAGCCTAACACAGCCTGACACACAAGCTGATATAGCTGATTATCAGTTATACTAACTATGTATAAATAACATCTTTACGCCTGTTATACCCCTAAACTTAGACACTGGTGAAATACAGGCACTTAAAGTAATTGTCAATATATACCAGACATAGTGACCTAAATCTAAGCTACGACTGAGAATAATCCAAAACAAATTAAAACAACTCAATAGTATTTGGCCTGAACTGGAATTTTCTAAATGAAAGTAGTGAGTGCTTCTCATGGGGTCAATTGAAATCGATCCAGATCTGACGAATAGGTGATTGATTAAATAATCATGTTTGATTAATGGTGGCTTCGACCGACACAACAAATGAGTAGGTAATGGAATTGTAGATTCACTAGATAGCATTTTCACATTGAAATCAGCTTCATGAAGGAAAAACCGGCCAAGTGCGAGTTGGACTTGCACACGAAGTGTTCCGTGCCATTATGTATTAAAACGTTCGTACGAGTATCACGTTTGTTGTATGGCAGCCCTCATACATACTTATTGTATTCTGTTTCTTAGTAGTTCTTGTTATAGCGGCAATATAAGAAATATATTATCTTTGAACATTTTAACTGTCTAACTATTCATTAAATGCAGGCAGCTTGCAAACAGACAGGGAAGTCTTAGTAATAAGCTGCCGTTTTGCCCTTTGGTTACGGAACCCCAAAAACATTAGAACAGATCAATTGCAATATGTACAAGAACACCGCGTCATCTGCAATCGAGTTGTTTGTGTGTGATAGTAATCTCAGTTGATAGGTAAAACCCCCACTTGTTATTGTAAAGTAATATAATATTCCTTTTGCCGTTCATAGTATTTTCCCCAGGTCAAGTGCGCCACCGATAGCGACAAATAAACGTGACCTCTTCTTCTCATTTAGGTATATCTCATTTCACAATAAAGTGATAAACCAAATACTCGATGAGTTTATATTAAATATGTTTCCCCGTGTAAATTATATATATGTAAGTGTACTATATATATTTAGGTCCGTTCTGAGTGACTTTGACCTATTAGCAAAACATTGAATTAATGGCATCTACATACCTATAGCTTCTGCCTAGTTTCATAACTATCATTTCAGCCGAGCGTTCTCGTGTTCATGTCACTGCTGTATACCACCACACATGTCAATCTATACTAATATTATAAAGCTGAAGAGTTTGTTTGTTTGTTTGTTTGAACGCGCTAATCTCAGGAACTACGGGTCCGATTTGAAAAATTCTTTCAGTGTTAGATAGTCCATTTATCGAGGAAGGTTATAGGCTATATATCATCACGCTACTACCAATAGGAGCAGAGTACCCGTAAAAAATGTTACAAAAACGGGGAAAATTTTGACCCATTCTCTCTTATGTGACGCAAGCGAAGTTGCGCGGGTCAGCTAGTGGTTAATAAAATAGTTCTAGATTGAGCGTCGCCATTCTCAGAAATATTTTCTGTGGTAAGTAGTAAACTACGTTTATCTGGGTTTTAAATCCGAATCCGAATTTCATTTCATAGTTTTTCGTGACGGAGTAACAAAGTTTCAGTTTCGTAACAAATATTCCATCGATCCCAAGAACAAATAAAATATAATTTGCGACAGTTAGATATGTAAAGATGTATGTTAGTGCATACATGTAGTTTTCATTGATAAACGTAGTTTTTGTGTTGGTCGTCCCAACTCGTCGCCGGTCTATTTTTAACTTCAACTGCGGATCTATTTTCGTAAGCGCATATCTTACCATATACGATGTGTTTCAACACACACTTATAAAAGAGGAAAATGGTCGACATGCGCACATTTCAATCAAACTGTTTGACCCTTTATTACTTGAATATAAATTCTCTTCTCATATAATGCTGTATTATGTTGGGTGTCTAATCTGAAAACTTAACAACTTGCGTCTTATTGTAAATTCTGCAAATTCGTTTAACTGATTTGAAAATTATACGTGGCTTAGTTTAGAGACGTTTAGGGGCAAAACGTCGTCATAAAAATATCAGTGATGTGGTGATTACATTTGATCGCTTATATGAGATTTCGTTCGTTGTGTGTGTAGTGGTCTGAGTGGTCAAGCGAGTGCGCTCGCGACCGGTTCGACTCCCGGGCCGCGCAGGCTACTCACACCTCTGGCACTTAACGGGACTTTAATATACCTTCTGTGTTTGTGTACTTGTATATCGTGAGGAGAAAACGTTTTGTTTAACGAACATTTCTGTAAGTTAATTAAATGAAATGAGAACTCGTGGTCTCTGTACATCATATGCCATCAAAAACATTCTGTAAAAACCTCAAGTCTCGCCGTAAAAAGTTGTGAGATCTATATAACACCAAGTCGATTAATCTATTTAGTCTCTACTTAAAGGACCTTCTGTCTTAAGTTATTACGTATGTTATTATCATGCCAATTTAAAAAGAAATACCTTTAAAACAAATAGACCGACCTGGCCATCGCAAGAAAACACAAATTCGCCATTAACATTTCAGGAGCAATAACTTCATTAATCCAGGCTTCTTGTTTTATCCACAACGAAATTATAGGGGTGTCAAAAATAGCCCGAATTGCTTCGAGAAAAGGATGTTACGGCCGTGCCGCTTTTTTTTGCTCGACTTGCGGGGGCACTTCCGTGCCCCCAGATTATTAACAGCTGAATTCTGACGGGTCTTGTGATGTTACACCTAATATATCTAGTTATCAGCACAATGTGTATAAATAGAGATGCGAGGGTTTCGCGAAATCGAGATAATAAATATCGTGTGTTTGTGACACATAGTATCACAATATTGTAATCAGCTCGAGACAGCGGACAGCAGCGATGGAAGCCGGCCGCGGATCTGTGAGCGGCACATGGACGGCATGGTGGTGGTGTGTCGCGCTGGCGTGGCTCGCGGGCGCGCCGCGCGTCTCCTCCTCCTGCCACGGTGTCAACATCTCCGTGTCCGTGGCACCCGCCGGAATTATCTTCGTACCTCACGGAGAACCTTTAGAGATATATTGTGTCAACGAGATATCTACCGCTGACGATCTACAGATGTATTTAGGCGCTGTACCCATCGAGTCGGGTGAGATAGTTAATAGCACTACCAAAAGATTTTATTTGGAAAACTTGAAAAAAGGCGCATACACTTTTTATTGTTCAAACCAAAGTACTAAGAAAAAATGCACTTCCAGAGTACTTGTGGACTCCCCGCCGTCTAATATTTCAGATTTCGGATGTTTGTCACAAAACTTGGAATCAATGAACTGTTCGTGGACATCCCCGGAGACATACTCGACGCCGCAGTACTCACTGTCGCTGTCTGTTACTAACACAGCTTGTGTTCCGAGGCGGAACGGCAAAATATATTCCTGCTATTGGGATAGTCACAGTGCTCCGAGGTACAGGCAGATGGAAGATGATTTTTATTTTGTATTAGAAGCATGCAATCATTTTGGTTGTATTCAACAGAATTTCACAATAAATCACGCATCGATCGTGCAACCTGCTCCACCAGAACTACTGAGAGCAGTGAGTACCGGCGCACACAGCGTGGACCTCACCTGGCACCTCTCACATAACTTGGTGGATCTCCTCCCGGGCGGCGTGACTCACAAAATTCAATACCAGATATTAAACTATAACGATGCGTCTCCGGGGTGTTTCCATACAGTAGACGCTTCTTTTTTGCCAACTAATAATCGTACATACAGATTTACGTTGTATTTACCATATGCTCACACGTCTTACATGGTAAGGATATGGCTCAAATCAAGGAACTCTGCCGATGATAAATTGTGGTCAGACTTTCAACAAGTGCAATTTTCTACCGACAGTGAGAAACCTCAAAGACCTCCGGCCACAGTAGCCGGCGCGTTCGAGCAGGCACTGTTTGATGGTAACAGAATTGTGTACGTATACTGGGAACCACTCGAGGAGACCGAGCGAGCCGGCGACAATTTTACGTATACAGTAATAGTCCCGTTTCATTCTCAAGCGTCACTCACTTTGGAACCGACAAACAATAATAATTACGTGGTACTGAAAAACGCACCTTCCGGAGCTATCGACGTTTCAATTTTATCAACAAACGCGATGGGATCTTCAGTCAATAGCAGTCATTTCTACGTTCCTGCCATACAAGATAGTGTGGCTATTACTGTAAACTCGTTTACCCAATTCGATGAGGGTAAGGGCAAATATCAATTATCATGGATGCCCAGAGAGAGCGTTGACAACTATACGTTGCTTTGGTGTGAACGCGTCGTAACACGTGTTTGTACCGGGCGTATATTTTCTACCGTGTTGCAAGCGAACACGAACACCCACCAGGTCGAGCTGTCGGTAAATAAACCATATCAGTTCGCAATATCAGCTAATAAAGGTGCTAAGAGCTCCGGTATGACATGGCCTTCCTGTGACGTATCCAGAGAAACGATACCGTTGTACAGCCCCTCGATAAAGTTAGACTACGAGCAGCCAGGTCCGACATCAGTGAAGATCACCTGGTCATCTGCTTGCCTGATACCCGATGTGATAAAGGGTTACGAGGTGAGGTGTTGTCGTGGTGCTAGCGCGGGTGCTGCTTGTGAGGCGGGCGAGGCGGGCGGGGTGCGCACGTGGCGCGTGGAGGGGGCGCGCGCCGCTCACCTGCTCGCGACGGAGCTCAGCCCCAGCACCACGTATCTGTGCACGTTGGCACTGAACACCACCTATGGCCTCAAGCCTATTGCCCACGCCTTTACGCGACTTACAACCGCATCAATATAACTGGACAATATCCTAGTGTCCATTCCAGGAAACTAGTAATGTTTTTTTTTGTTATTATACTTCTCGGAGTTATTTTTCATTTTTATTTGCATGTACCTACAAAATAATACCTGAATAAATAAATATATTTTCGTTACTTCCTTCACCTATTTTCAATAGTTTGTGAATCTCACGTAAGTCACATATAGTGTGCGAATACAGAGACCGATATGTCGAGTTAAGTAAGCAACTTTAGCCAGTATTAGACTTTGTTGTGGTTCAGCCCCGTAGCACATTTTTGCAAGAAACTTACTATATACCACTCACCAGACCGGTAAGCTTCCATTACTGGACACAGGCTAAAGGTGACGTATTCTTTCTATAAAGTCTTCTGGCATAATAACGGTAGTGTGCTGGAGACCGGAGAGCTCTGGTTCTGTACCTCGACTATCAGTGTTGTTGACGTAGCGCCACGTTGCAGCGGGTACAGGAAATTTAACCGGCCTTTTGTGTCTGGGTCTTTATTGCATTGATGAAGTAGCTTCCACCTGACACTGCTACGATTGACGACTACGCCGATTCTGACACCTTTTACTAACTTTCTTGTTTTTGAACTCGATATAGGTATTTGGCATTCGGAGGTGGTATTTCTGGGTTATTTTGGAAGCCCGTCAAGAATTCATAATCGGGCAACACGGGTTTGTACTGCTACTTCCATGTCAACGTCATATCAATAATCTATGGTGATTATGATACGGAATTGAGATTTCTCTTAGTCTCCTCTACTATATGGTAGAAGCACGATGGTCAAAACGAGACAACGATTTAATTCGTATAAGTACACAGTAAACTTTTTTCGTAGTCTGTATTGTAGGCTCAATTTTAATAGTAAGGCTGGTGCAAACTATAATAAGGAATTCTCAGTAATGTAGGCCTGTAGTAAAGAGTTTGCCAAAAATTCATAAGCACCGGTTGTAATGTAATGTGCGGGCGGGACGGCGGGAGTGGCCCGGGGCGCGGCGTGCGGGGGGTGAGGGTGTCATTTCACTAATTAACTCGTTGGGCGCGGCGCCACTCCATTACCGACTGTTTATTGTGACAATTATTCCACCTGAACTCTCCCCCTGCCGCCGCCGCACCCCGCCTCGCCTCCGCCTCGCCCCCGCCACTCATCATTCACCAGCCACGGCGCGCCTACGTTAGAGCCGCTGATACATTTTTGTCAGTGGATTCACTTGTTCACTCATCATTATCTTGTATGAAATATGATTAAGATATTTATTTCTGAAGCCCCAATCTCATGTAGAGTATGCAACTGCTAACGTCTGACTTGTACAAACGATAACGAAAACTGTCTAATATTAATGACTTTTTAGTCGGCTACGGCTACGGCTACGGCAGCCAGTCTTATTGGAACCAGCCAACTGTGTAGAACGTTATTCATAGTTTTAGAAATGTTTGCACAATACACAGAGGTACACTCTCTTTTCCCTTACGTTTGGTGTGACGTCTAAATCGACACGAGCAGGGAGAGGTCGGGCGCAGGACCGACCGAGGCACGAAGGTCCACGACCTCAATTCCCTAACTTCGGGCTATTTTTGTGATTTTTTTTTACAGAAAACTCAGAAAAGACTTTTTGGCACGACCAGGGATCTCTTACGCGGCGGTTGCATACACTACCGACCGCGCCACCGAGGCAAGTCAAATTTCAACAATTTTAAGAAGAACATCGTAACTGGATCATTTTCGACGCTGAATACCCAAACGGCATATCAGTCAGCTCTCAAAAATACATATGGTCAAAGGATGTGGATGTCATAAATACAGTTATTTATGGATATGTGAAGCTCACGCCAACTGTGATGTAATGTAACGTACTAGATCCATGTGAAAGAACTTAGTAGCTGGTTGTAGGGATTTCTTCTGATCGTGATGACCATGATGTTGGATAGATGTCGCTGTGTCGATGATGATCCAGTGATATCTTCGAGAGTTTTCCACGACTTTGATGCTCAAGTCCTAACACATAACGTGCGCGTGAACGTGTTATGTATAGTTACGGCGTGCCGCCGCCGCTGTCCGGCGCGCTGCAATCACGCCGGGTCACAGGCTATCTGCCACACTGCTGCCACCGATATCGCACCTCCTCACTCACCCACCGCCTCCTCACACTATATTACTGAAGCACAACACCGCAGTCTCTTCTGTCTATCGTTCAACAATAAACAGTTCCTTGCTCTAATTACATCTGGCGACAAACGCGACCCATTTCATACGCGCGTACACACACACACGTGCGCGGGCGCACTACACGTACTTGTGAGTGTGCGCTTGTGTGCGTGTGTGTGCGGTGCGCATGTTGAACGCGGGTGATAAGAAGTCGCGCGATAACCCGGCGGAGGCCGCCGATCACTCGCCGACTTCGCCTCTACACGAATTTGAGTGAAACGCGAGAGAACGCCGATTTGGACTTATTGTCTGCGGTATCTAGTGATGTGGCCTTACATGCAATCATTTTGTATCAACCACTAGCCTACTTGGAAAGAAAAAAGGGTTTAAAAATATATTTGCATATAAATGTGCCAATGTTTAGATTTTTTCAAATGTATTTCATTTAAGTAGTTACCGCATCTATGGAATAGTTTTTATAAGTAAAGCAAACCCGAGGTTCGATCAGGCCTAGGATGGTTATGAATTAGTTTCCACGTGGCGCGATGGTGGGCCACGATGGCTCCCACACGTGCGCGCTGAATACTACACAACTAGTATTTAAGATATGAACACGTTATCGGAACGCGAATAATTGTGTATGTACACTATGTACTGTTTCAACGAATACAATACATTTTATGAATGAGCGATCTAATGTAAGAAGGGAATGAGCGTCACCATAATTGTATTTTCACTAATTTGAATTTCATATCGTTGCCGTTTCGATGCAGAGACGACGCGAACGCCTCGGTACAGTCCACAAACACGTTTGAGACACGCTATCAAGTGTTCATATTGTTAATTCTTTCCATTCAGCCCTCCTCCTGTCTTAGTTAACTATATGCTATACAGCGAATCGTGGCATCTAAATCGTAGTTATCGTAACAGAAGGCAACTGATAACGAGTGATTAGAGTAGCCCGCCTTGCGGCTACCGCCGGCGGTGGCGGCGGTGGCGGCGGTGGCGGCTACGCGATTGACGGCGATAATGAAAATTAGCACGTTTTCGTTTATTAGATAACGCTGTAGCTGTAGCTGAAGCTTTGATTAATTAAATATAACTTACTCTCGCGAGTATCGTCAACAAGATTAACTTGCTCACACGTAATTTACTTGAAAACAGTCTTCTGTTTGCTATGAATAAGTTTTTCAGTTGAAATAAAAAAAATCGTTCTAAGAGCTACTTTATTTATAAACTGATTAATTTTGCTGTCAAAGTAAAACGTTATTGGTGACATAATTAGTTGAGAATTTCCGTAATTTCTTTACGATTCGTTTCCAAGTCATGGCTTAGATATAGGTATCGCCTTTCCTTATCGTTTCGGGTTATAATACTCTCGCATTCAATAGTATTCTGAACAAAATCCAAGGAACAAACATGTGTTTTTCGGGTGTACATACGTACGTGCACTTGTGTGTGTGTGTGTGTGCACCACGTGGCACTGTGGCACCGGAGGCGGCGCTGGTACCGAACTGTCTGTGAGAATGGTGCCGGCTGGCGGTCGACGCGCGCACAAGAATTCATTACTTTATGGCCTCGCGTGAATTTCTAATAGGAAATCGTTACCACTCAAATTTATAGGCGAACGAAGCATAAAATCAAATAAATGTTCTAGTGAAAAATATTCATAATTAGCATGTATTTGGGCTCCGATATCTTATGGCGCGCCCGGACGATTTGTAGTGTCGTTAAAATACTTCTTATTTTATTTGTTTTCTTTATAAATAGAGAATCTACTATGAAATTAAAATAGCGACTGTTTTAAATTATGTTTTTTTGTCATAACAGTTTATAGTAGCAGTGAAAGCGGTATTGCTATGATAACTGCGACTGCTGCGCAAAAGTCTCACGCTTGACGACTCGACCGCCAAAAGCAGTTCCTGAATTTTTCTGTTCAAATATTCAGAGATTGCCCGTAGTAAGGACACACTAAGGCACTTCTTAAGATGTTTGCTGGTTTCAGTGAAACTGGTCGCCCCTTAGATAAATTAATATCGGCTAGAGACCAATAATTTACTCTAAATCAAGTCAAGGTGAAAAGTTTAAACCCAACTTGAACCCTTTTTCTTTTTGAGTATAATATCGTTTGAGAATATAAGTTTTGTGTAGATGTAGTACATAAAAGTAGTACACACAGTATTGTGTAATAGGTACATTATGGAGTTTTCCGCAACGACGACGGTAACGTAAAGGCGAGACTTTCCGATATTATCCGATGTGAACCGATGTCAACCGCGGCTACCGACTGCTTTTTATTGCATCGCCAATAATGTTTGAACTTAGTGTAATCACGCATCGCCAAACGCAATTTATCTACCCCGTATTTATTATTTTGTACCTACAATCAATCAGTAGAATTTCAAAAATAGCAGATTAAGTGGAATTCAAAATGAAAAAGCAGCTATGCGTGATAGTCCACGTCGTCGGCCTACAGCGGATTGGGGACGTTGTTTTCAGAAATATGTCCGCAGGCGGAGGGTGTAGTCAGCGTAGTGTCGCGTCATCGCGTGTGTCGCACTAATAACCGCGAGGCGCTAATTAATGAGCCGGCACCTAGCTGTTACTTGGTCACGATACTGGCCACTTGATAACTGACACCATGTGGAAGAACGGACAAGCTTTGGCTCTACGATGGACAAACTGTTGACAGAATTTACATTTAAGTTGCTAAGAATGTTCAGCTCAAAATAACAGATGATGAACTAAATATTGTTACGCGCAATTAGAACTGAAACCATTTACAAAACCAGCATGTATATCAGCATGAATGTACAACAGACACACCGATATACCGTAGAGCTGCTACGAACTACAAACAGATCAAGCTCCATTATGTAAAACAATCTTACATAACGGACTAGTTGACATCGGCGACACACACACAGACACACATACACAGGCATACATAAACACATGTACAGTTGAATCAAGGAACTATAGGTACTGGAAACATACATCGATTGTTTAAATATTCGCGCGCAACTAGGCACGGTCAACACGCCGCACGCCGGGGTATTTGCACGCCACTTTTTAATACATTAGTGTGGGCGAGTCCGGGAGGGGGGGCAGTGTACCGAGGGCGACGATTGAAGGAGGAGGGGGGGGGGGGGGGTTCAAGACACTACTTGCACTTGACCAAACATGCGAGGATCTGTGTCAGCACACTCACTCGGTTACTCCACTTACAGGGAACAAACACCGCTGCCGCCCGCTGTTACATGTTTGAACATCTTAATTATGGTCTATTGGGATGTCATTCTATTGAATAAGGCATTCCAAGCCGTTACGTTGCTCGTTAGGTTAGGCTTTCACGTACTCTCAATAATATTAGGCTTCGGCCAGAACAGCCTGTTAGACCCTCGTGATGATATTTAAAGTCGGTATAGTATGGGAGCAATATAGGTATATCAAACCCTCCAACTATGAAAGAGCTAGCTAGTAACAGTTACTGTTAGCATCGAGAGAAAATCCGATCCACTTGCGAAAGGGCTTAGATTTCTACTTAATTCATGTCATCTGTAAAAATGATTAGGCATTGAAGTTAACAAGACATTATGTGTTATGTACAATATTGTACAGTAAGATCGACGCTGTGTAACATAGCTCAACATAGCTCATGTGACATTCATGTGTTACTTGAATTTCAAATGTTCGGGTGAGGCGGTGGACGTGCGCGCTGTTTTAAATATCGGCCATGTCGCGGCGTGTTGCCGTGTTGCTGCCTCATGTTGCCGACATGTGCGCAGGAAGTTGGACGTCAAGTCTACGAGCTCGTCGTGGGACATCCTACCTAACTGTTCCTGTACAACACCCAAATTAAGAAATCTTTGCTTAATTCCTGGATCTAAGTTATATTGATTACTTAAATAGTTTTTACAATTGAAGATAATAAGTATGATGCGACAAAGTTATGAAAACCTGATTTAATAGAACAGGAAAACTATTGTAAGTTTGTGAATATGTTAGTACGAAGCTGTTGACACGAAGAACCGTGCTCTAAACCTAGTTCCCCAATTTGTTCGCGGAGGTGAGTCGAGGTGACAGCAAACAGTCCTCAATCAGCTCCCCCTCCCCTGCCCCGGCCCTCTCGTGCGTCGCCGGGTCACGGCAATACTCCGACACACACAAGAAATTGATGAATAAACTATTATTTCTAAGTCCATTATTCGGACATACGTCCTCATTATAATTTGATATGTTCCACGGGATAGCCTTGAGTAAAGGTGCGCACTCATACGTTTGAGAACAACGCGCGTGTAATCGTTTCTTTAATCTCGAACAATTGTTTAAAACATAATTATTAAGTGTCTTATTGTTTGCATACCGTACGAGTAACAACCCTGAGCTTTATTGAGAATTAAGATTCGATACTATTGACAGAGTCGATAGTCTTACCACTTATGACTTAGACCACCGCGAGGAGCTTCAAACATTTTCTTATTTTTCAAATTAAATAAGTATTAAGTTAAAACATAATCATTAGTATCGTTTAAATTACAGCACGTGCGTGTTATTTCATATGTGCGTAGTTATATAATAATGCCACCAAAAACATTCTGTAAAAACCTTAAGTCTCGCAGCTCAGTCTTTCTGGCGTAAAAAGTGGTGAGATCTATATAATACCAAGTCGATTAATCTATTTCGTCTCTACTTAAAGGACCTTCTGTCTTAAGTTATTACATAAGTTATTATCATGCCAATATTAAAAATATTTTACGTTTAAAACAAATAGACCGCCCTGGCCATCGCATGATTTGTATGTATTATACTACACAGCACGACGAGAAGTTAATGCTCCTGAAATTTTCATGGCGAATTTGTGTTTTCATGCGATGACCAAGTCGATCTATTTGTTTTAAACGTAAAATATTTTTAATATTGGCATGATAATAACTTATGTAATAACTTAAGACAGAAGGTCCTTTAAGTAGAGACGAAATAGATTAATCGACTTGGTATTATATAGATCTCACCACTTTTTACGCCAGAAAGACTGAGCTGCGAGACTTAAGGTTTTTACAGAATGTTTTTGGTGGCATCTCACTTCTTTTTGTAGAACGAACATAAGTTCAATTTGTATGGAAAGACGTTTTTTCTTATAATTCAACATATTTTCCTATGGGAATGTTTTTCATTTTCATGGGCTAAACACCCTTACCCACCCTATATTTCCTCCCGTTATGCCTCGTATAGTATGTACCTATCTACACCTATTATTTATTATTTTCTACAGTAGTAATTATTCTTAACTGCAAATGTAATCTTGTAATCTTATACATTTATATGGGATTACAAAGTTAATGTTGCAGTTAGTGTATTTAGAAAACTGGACTGAAATTAGAAAATATTGAATTTTTCCCATGATTAAGACACTAAACCCTATTTGTATTCTAAATTTGAAGCTTCTAAGTCTGCTAGAAGTACCTTAGACTTTTGATGATCGGTGAGTCAGTGAGTCAGTGAATCAGTGAGTGACAAAATTCAAAATTTTAACAAGTTGTCATTCTTAAACTACTGGTTCAAATTGACTGAAATTTAAAATATACCGTGTTTATACAATGAATAATTAGTTGCTGAAAATTCAGGCTTCTTGTTTTATCCACAACGACATTATAGGGGGGTCGAAAATAGCCCGAATTGCTTCGAGAAAAGGATGGTACGGCCGTGCCGCTTTTTTTTGCTCGACTTGCGGGGGCACTTCCGTGCCCCCAGATAAGAATGTCAACCATCGATGGGCACAGAAAGCTCGCGAGTGACGTCATCGAGTGGCGCGGGCGCTTGCTCCGTGCTCGGTGGTAAATGGTAATAAAACTGAAACGAGATAGTGCGCGGGTTATCTTATTCTTTAATTGCTGTGTATCTCTTCATAAGATAATGTTGAAAAACTGATGACATAATATTTTTGTTGCACATTGGGAAAAGAACGACTCACAAGCTTTTTAGTTTTAAGCGATGAGAAATGTTATTCAGTAACATGTTAACAATGATGAGAGAAAGATTACTTGAATAAGTTTAATTTCTCTAATTATGATTTTTGGTTTGTGATGCTTAGCAAATATTATTTTAGACACATTTATGAAATAAAATAAAAAGTTTTAGTCTTACTAGGTACATAACATAAAGCTGACGACTATTTGCGAACATTCTGTTCGCGTAAGTGGCGAACGTCGGCGTGTGTTAAATATTGAGTGGTGACCTCAAGCAGCTCGTTAGCCGCTGTCGTATAATAGAGTACAAATAAACACGTATTGTTATATTTTAAACTGAGCTAGCTTTCGCCCGTGGCCTCGCTTCCGATCGTTTTTGTACGAGAGGTCATTAAACATCTCAGGCTTTAAACGAGTTATGAAATCGCCACAAAAACTCCAACAGAATTAGATTCACGATCGTATAAAAGTTAAGTAATTATGTACATTTATAATGAGCCTGCACGATTTCTTGCCACAACACTGTTATAATATTTAGCGCGACGACGGACGCTCCGTTCAGTGTTCAGTATTTACGGAACAGAAGCTCTCTCCACATTGTAGTTTGATAGTAGTAGGTAGGTAGGTATTATCATATCGTATGGTTCGACTTCAACCTAGTTTGTAGCCTGAAGAGTCTTTGACGCAATTTAAAGATTATTTTAAAGATCTTTATTGAAACAACCCGGAGCGACTTTTCACGTGCACGCAGCACGACCACATACAAATCAACTAACAGTAAGCGCCCACCCATCCATGGAAATTCCGCGCCAAGGGTTCCTTAACCTATAGATCGACCATAGACCGATGGCCGCACCAGGCTATGACAGCCTTTCTGGGTTTCTGAAAAGGATCAGCAAACAAGTCAAATAAAAAGACAAAATTATCAAATATAAAAAAAAAATGTTTCACTTACGGGAACAGCTTACTTCTACTATCTACCTACTTTGCAATATAATATTATGTAAACCAGCCAAATTTTGTATCGGTTCAGCCGTTTTGACGTTAATAAAAAGGAAAAACAGAATATAACAAGATACGGAAGTGTGGTGTCTAGTGGTTGTTATCACCGGACGTGACGTAGTATCAAACTTCCTGTAGGGCTGAGGGGAACATTTCGGCAAGAATGACAGCCCGTACTCCTTAGACGAACAATCATATTGCAATTGTAGAGTGCGCGATCAAATCGAACATCACCTTGCATCACAACACAACGCAAAAAAAATGCACAATATAGGCCTTAAACAGTCCATAATATTGTGCAAAACGTGGTCGTATTATTGGACGTTTTTGTAAGGCATTAGTTAGTAATGTCGAGTAAAGTGCATGCAAGCTCATCACTTGCGCGGTGTCGGAGTGGCGCGCGAGATTAATAGCGGGCGCACGCGCAGCCCGTGACGTCACCACCAGCCACCACCCGCACCCGCACCACACATGACACATGGCTCACCGCTAACGTTCCTATTACTCACACTTTATTATACAGACATACAAATAATCACAGTGATCATTGCATTCACTCGCGTCTTCGCCTGCGTTTTTAATAAACTGAAGGCCTAACCTTTCCCTCTTTACCAGACCCTTTATCCAGTAGTGGAACAGGAATGTTCAAAATGAATTGAAATTATCACTGCCTTTACTAAAGAATGTAAAAAAGACCACGATGAATAATGCGAAGAAAAGATGTACGGCACCGCGAGCTAGCCGCTTTCCTAGGACCGCGATGTAGAGAGATTGCGAGCGCGGGAGAGAGAATTAGGATGTAAGACTCTATAGAAAGCTGAAAACAAATGCGTAAAGTTATGTGTGAAGAATAGCGGGCGTAAGCCAACAGAAATGATTGTCGTTATCGCAATGGCCAATGTTTAAGTACATTCCACAGGTCGCGCGCCCCGAGCCACAGGTGGAGGGTGCTGCCCCCCCCCGCTCCCCTGCGCCCCCAGAGCGCGCCCCCGCGTGGCGCACCCTCCGTCGCGTGACGCGTGATAATTGCGGACACCTCGCCGTAATGAGCTCAGCACAGGTGAGTACCCATGTGACGTCCTGATGACTGATCCATCACAGCGTGCGTAGTGTGTGTATCTCAGTTAGCAGCAAATTGACTGCTTCTATGTTGCACATTGTTCTCATCCCTAAAATGATAGTGATTACGTCAAAGCAGCTACGTGTTGCTTACTGGTTGTTAATTTGAGACACAAAACGCCCGCAGGTGCTTGTTCATCAATATGGTGGTAGTTTACTTCGTTACAAGTGTGCAGCCAGTGTACGGCAGCAAGTATGGAATATTTACGTAATATCCATATCCATGACTACCAGTAATCCAGATTAAAAAAAATATCTAACCACAACAATAATACATAAATACTAGATTTATATTTTTACCAAACCAACACGACTTTATCTTATCGACCTATGAGAAAAGCAAAGAAAATGCCTGTACAACAAGGTCAGGTGATAAACAGCAAGGGTCACACCCTCGCCTCGTTCACCCTCAGTCCCTCACTGTCGCCGGGGCAGGCATGTTGACCGGAGGGTAACGAGCTGATCTACAAACTGCTACAAATACCTTCATTCATGCTAATACTAATCAATGCGAATATCTCTTCGTCTGTCTGCCCATCCAGCACTGAACTAGTTTCGATGAAATTGAACACGTTGTGAATTATTAACTGTAAAACGTTATAAGAGTCAGGTGGGACAATAATTTAGCAAAACTTATAAAAACAATTTAACTTGCAAATTCCCTATTGTCCACTAAAATAAAATGACGTTTATGTACAATTACTCTGTATTCAAGTAAGTTTGAGCAGGTAGGTATTGCACAGCGCAGTGTGCGAGTAGCCTAGTTACAGCGGACCAGTGTTACGTATGTTACTGGTTCAAACAGCGCATACGATACATTCTATTAATTTGGACAGTGTCGGTAGTAAGTGTGCGCAACCGACCGCGATGTTCACTGTACACGCGATGCTCTAGCGACGACCTGCATCGACCTGCATCGTAAAACATCGCCTGCCAGTAGCTGAAAGTGATGCCGAAAGTTAAGTTCACAAACGAATGTTCTCTGAGGGCAACAGCATACTATTTGACGGTTTAGGACGTCAAACGGTATCTTAAAGGCGTCAACCGTGCTTCCGAGCTGATACCAGTCAATTAATACCATAAGCTACGAAAACCATGAAACATCATATCGCTGGTCCCCGGTGGAAAGTGAGCATTAAACTCAGTTATTAGCATTATTAGCGATCGAGTGAAGGGTGCGGCTCACGTGTGCCCTGTCTCATAACGCGCTGACAAACGGCGCACATTAAACCATCCCCGCCGTGCCCGCGCTCGCCCCGACTCGCCCCAGCTCGCCGCGACTCCCTGGCGGACTCGGCCCACGCGGTCCCACTCGGCCCATACTTCATATTTGGAGGTCAACAAACGCGAGGTGGGCGCGCGCCCTTTTAATCATCACTTTATTATAATGAGCGTGTTTTGTAATCATTTAATGATCTACGTGCACTTTGTTAACGACTAACCCCCTCGGATCGTAAACGTTCGTAAACGTGGAATGGCACTGTTGTAACTGTTCACCATTTTGTATTTTTTATATCCTTCTATATAGGCTTTTATTTATAGCGTTATTCGATACCATGTTCTGTTGTAATAATGTCCGTGGCTGCGTTCTAGACTGACTCGTTTCAACTCGCAACTCATTTCTAAACTTTTACGCCCGCCGATACGTGTGTACACACGTTTCCCGTATGTTGGTTAGTTTTACCGTGCCGAGCTGTAACGCTGGACACGTGTATGTATAGGCCTACAGCTAAACTTGAAGAGCAAGAGAAAATATAAATTAGCCTTGAAATTTTACTTTTAAAGTACATAATGGAAATGCTACTTAAGTCAAAGCGAAAATAACTGGTTGTATTCAATATTCTGCCTCGTTCTCGTGTATCAAATTCATTTCTAAATGTATTTATATCAGTGTGTCGGAGAGTGTTATGTATTTCCTTGTTCGAATACATATGTATGTGCATATGTAATGTGAAGAAAGATTCATGTGGAGCAACTTTCTACGTTTGAGGAAAATATCATAGAACGTCGCGACATAGTTCACCGTCCGAGCATCGATGTCACTCGTCCGAATAACTTGAATAGCTGTTTCATTGATTAGTTTGTTACTAAGCGAGCTGCTTATACTGCCCACTGGTGAGATCTAGAAGAGACGCTAAGCGCGAATTATCCACTGCTTTATATGTATCTGTTATTACTAGTCAATAAGAACTCTTATCTGACCAATTAACTGATAGTATGCTATAAAGCCGACGTTACTTGCAATTTCTTTTTATTTCTAGTTTTTCTGTATAATATTTGAACGAATGTTTTCTGGAACACGTTGGATGTGAGGCATTCAGCGTAACGCGTTATAAAAAACTGGCCAGTGCTGGCAGTAGCCAGTAGGTACGGCCGAGCACCGAGTGTTACCGCGAGACGTCAGCGAGGACCTTAACACTGAGTGATCTTCCACAATAATATTTATAATGGTAATTTATACACTAGGAAATTTAAAGCGGCTAGTTGAATGTTGAGTATATCCGAAGTATGTTGGCAACAGTGAAATGATATGCGCTCACTTATTATTACACGAACGAGTTGGATCGTTTAACATAACCAGTGGTTTTATCGAATTGCCAAGTTCATGGCCGATGTCGATAATATACTGTATACTGGATACAAGCGTATACAAGTGTATAGTGTAATACTCGTACAGTGTGTGAGTATCGCGATAGCTGAAGTTCAACGGTAGCGAATGTATTATAAGAACTGTACCAAATGTATTGCACCATTTTATTAATTAACGGATAATTCAATCATTTTTTATCGTACTTGTATTGATAACTCTACTATAGTGAAACTAATATTTTTTTTAGATGTTTGTATGGCTACTGGTTAACTTACTTCTCTGTTCATTTGTTACTTTGTGAATCACAACAAAATTACCACTCAGAGCGCTTTTTCCACATGTCTTATATGGTTACCAAAAGCTCAAGCAAAGACTTCAAAATCAGCACAGTATATTATAACATCAGATTCACACATTGTGATGAGGAAGCTCTCGCTAATAATCTGCTTGTATTTATTAAAAGTAAATCTGTCAATGGACAGAATGTTACCAGACAATTGTTCGCAAAAAACTTGAACATCGTTGTGGAGCTGTGCGATGACGTCACAGGTGGTCACACCCCTCCGGGCTGCGAGGGGCTTGTCCGCGCTCCACAAACAAATATGACAGCGGCGAGGGCTCTCCTTAATTGCGAACACACCAACAAACACACCAACACACCGTCACACTGTCACACTGTCACCTGTCCTCGGGGACACACTCTATTATAAGTCTTTGAACTTATTGATCATTCAGTCAGATCAGTCTTTGAAATTATTTCCTCAATTTGTCTTTGTGTTCTCATAAATTACCAAGAAGAGTCAGCAAATTCACATAATTCGTCGTGTACGTCGGTTTATCTATATCTATACTTATCTATAATCTATATTTTCTATATTTAATATTATAAAGCTGAAGAGTTTGTTTGTTTGTTTGTTTGTTTGTTTGAACGCGCTAATCTCAGGAACTACTGGTCCGATTTGAAAAATTCTTTCAGTATTAGATACTCCATTTATCGAGGAAGGTTATAGGCTATATATCATCACGCTACGACCAATAGGAGCAGAGCACCAGTAAAAAATGTTACAAAAACGGGGAATTTTTTCACCCATTCTCTCTTATGTGACGCAAACGAAGTTGCGCGGGTCAGCTAGTCATTAATATTGCTTAACTATGTTTATTCCGCATTTAAAACTATCACCATATTAATTACAACCTGCAACTCAGAATGGATACAGACCGCCGGAGATTTTATTCAGTGGAAAGCTATAGGGCCCCCTCATAGCTTTGCCCAGCAGTCGACGTTACAGCGACGTTATTGTAATAATAAATAATGAAAAGCCTTGCTAGTAAACGTTCTCTGTATTTAACACAAATATGACGTTACGGACGATTTCAGTTTCTCTTCCGAATATTTCAAATGAATCAAGCTGGTATTTACCAATTAGTGTTTTGTCAGGAAACGACTCGACGTAAGTTATCGCATTTGTGCAAGTAATTTAAAGCACTGTGTTTATTGCTGTTAGAATCGCAATAGGTAGACATGAAATAATTATATTAGATGACACCCTTAGTACAGTGGTTAAGATGGGAACAATGCCACAATCACTACTACTTTGGTTGATTTATAGAACAATATTTATATTCAAGTGATTCTTGCTATTTCGGATACTATAAAAGTGGTATTGGATACGAGGTCGATTCTTAAAAAAATTGCTACCGGTTGTATCTGCTGCTTATTATTACTGTAGCGCAAATTTTCTTTATAATATTGCAAATGTAGTGAGTGTGTGCCAGTACACGACACAGTGTGACAAGTTGGAACACAGACCGCGACACAGAGAGCGGTCATTAAGAGACTGCGCTTCTTGACGTAATTAAGTAATGTGCGACGTATGATGTGTGTGTGCAACATGTTTGATACACATTGATTGATTACACAATACACAGTATACTGCTCACTATAACTATTATTTTAGGCTGATAGAGGGACCCTATCAACAAAGATTTGGTACCGTATTTTGTCACATAGCTATTTGTATTTTAAGAGGTGATTATCCTATATAATTTTAATCTGAAATTTCCTGTGTTCCATTATTTATCTAGGCATAGTACCAGTATTTAGATTTTTAATATAGATTTCGAAAGTTTTAAAGTATTATTCGGAAGAAGTGAGCAACGAATAATAAATAATTGGTGCATCATACAGAAATTTACAAATAAATACAGAAGTATGATTAAATGAGTGTAATATTGAGGGCAGCGGTAGTTTGCATAGTAATATGAGTGAATATTTGGAGCAGCACGCGCGCCGCGTGTGATCGTGCGAGCGCCGCCTCTCGCGTGACAACACTCTGTAAAACAACCATCATTTCATGAAAATTCATGAAAAACTATCGTGAATGGAACTCATATTTGTTGAATTTAATTATGAGCCTGAGATGTAGTAGTATCTTACTTTAATATCGTGTAGTGAAAAGTTATGGAATGTGTGCCATAACTATCCACTGAAGACTTTTATTTGCCCTGAAGATGATGATATTACTCTGATGAGCACACACGATTTTTTTACTACAAGAAATCTTGTCACGCAGACGAAGTTGTGGACAGAAGTTCCGGACCCGAATCATTTTCAAGGGGTTTGTTAGGTTCTTTAATTTGATAAATTTGTTACTGTTAATCAGAGCTACATCATAAATATTTGTCTAATCTTAATATTTTATCCACGATTTAAGTAAAGATAAAAAGAAAGATGCAAGGAAGTTTTTAATGCAATCTCTAATTAAAAATGTACAGAGAACTCAGTACGTTATTTATTCTTAAAAAACTTGTGTATAAGTACAAAAGTATATAGTAATAGTTAGAATGATTAGGGTGCAGTAACATCGTGTAGTGTCGGTCGGCGGGTCGCGCGCTCGACCTCGATGCCAGCCGATAGGACGTTCTTCAGCTATCGCCGCTTCCAGAAGCGCCCAGTTCAAGGGGCATGCATTATCACTCTCTTACACATTACGAACGATACTGAACCCTACGGTGTAAAACTTAAGATTAGTTTTTATTTGGACTTCTTATGGACATACAGAGAGGTCGCAGTGTTATCGGGTAGTTCTTCGTTATTTTCCGATTATAGTGATTAAGTATAAATATTCGTTGCTCTATTTCTGTATGTGGTGACAGACAGATAAGGACGGTACGTTTTTATGGGAGCTTCGATAAACGCGGCTTATCGCTGCTTGTTTGTAGACAGTCCCGGGACAGAGTGCTCAAGTACTCACTAACCAATGATGTTTATTTAAAATACTATGCCCGAATTCAGAATGTTAATACCTAATATACGGGGATTAACCGATATATGCCTCATTTGTTTACAAGTGAAAAGTGCAAGCTTCTTTCTATATTATTTGAAATCACCAAACGACGTCTACTGTCACTCAAACTAAAGACAGCATCTATATTACTTCAGCTAAATAGCAAAGCAAACTTATGAGCCACCACTAGTACGTTCAGAGACGATACATATACGATTAAGGATGTTGTTTTTAAAATAAATGTAACCTTACTTAAGAGAACAACGTGTTGCTCAGTGATTAATTGATCACACGTCGTGTATCTCTGCATTTATATATCGTAATTATACGTTACGAAGCTATTCCATAGACGACTGGTATTACGTATGAATGGAGGAAGAATACTAATCACTGTTAACACTTACTTGAGCTATCTTAAATAAATAACAAGCATCGTTACTTGTATATGATATTATAATGATTTGTGTAAGTTCAACGTTCAAGCAAAAGCACTATCTCCAAAATAAACTGTTTCAATCACATGACTATTATCTGTGTCATTTACTTACTAATACAAGATCACTTACTTGTCTCAGCTGTCACGTTGTAACGTTAATATATTGAACTCAGAATTGATATTTTTCGGTCTGCCTTTTCTGACCTCTGCCTAGCCGTCAGACATTTCCATTTGCGGGATGCTCTCTACAAAATCTGTTTAAAAAGATCTCATAGTTTCTGATTATAACTGTAAGCTTTCCTTTCAAAGCATTTCTATCACACAAGCAATAATACCTTTCAAAGTGTTTACCTTAACATTTGAGCTTTACGCCTAATAGATGGCACAGCTCAAGAAATGTACTGAATATTAAAGTTAATCTTTTAAAGCTTATAAAATAACGGACAGAAGAACGTTTTCGTACACATAATATATTATCTAAAGCCGGCTGTGGGACAGGTTGTTCACTAATCTGTCGTATAAAGTCAAGCTAATCTCTGGTTGTTTCGATGTGATTATCCGTTTCCTTGCTGCGTCGTGAACTGTTGTGCAACAAATACCGCGCTACTTAGCCAACAACTCGTTATGGAAATCACTGATTTACTTATTTATGTTTTATGATAGACACTGCCGATGCTTGTATACTTGTACGACTCATAATAACGAAAGCAGTAAATCTATTTCCGATTAAATTCGAAAGTTATTCCGTCTGTCTAGTTGTCTGCTAACTATTCACGGCTAAACTGTTTTAACTAATGCAATTAATATGGATGAATGCCTGTAGATGAATAAGCTAGAGAAAATGGGGGCAAGAAAACTAACTAGGTAGGTACTTTTAAGGATAAAAGTGTAGGGAGTATCTCCGATTACCTACTTGAGTACTTTCTGTAGTTAAAGTTCTTGCGAATGATTTCCAAACAGCTGTGTAGTTAAATAAACTAGAGTTAAGTTAGCAAAAGAGAGCATACTAGCAAGAGCTAATTAACCAATGAAACAAAAACACAATCAGAACATGTGGAACAAACAAAAACAAAACAAATCAACTTCAATACTAAACTTGTAGCTTTAAGCTCCACGTTACGTTTTTGCTACCGTATAAGTTTTTACTTGGAATAAAAAACATGACACGAAAGAAAAAGGAACACACGAACACACACACAAACACGCTGCACGTAAGTGTAGTGTGTCAGATTCCAATGTGGATCACCGATCACTTGATCAGCAACTTGTTTGTGCATCAAAAGTATTTGGACTTTGGCTACTCGCACACCTTCTTGATCTGGAATTCAGGTTTAGTATTTTGAATGTGTAGTTTCAGAGTTTCGGAAAGACGTTCAAGTTTATATTCATTTCGAAATTAAGGTAAAAAAACGAGCACTATGTACTACAAGTGTAATTTTTTTTCTGATCAAGATATATAATCTGAAAACTACAGTTGACCTTAGGGTCAGGGACGACCAAGAGCACCAATTTCTGATTCTGCTTACTTCACCTCCGTTGTGTTGAACTCGTTGTAATTAACGCTCAGATTGCCACACACTCATTAACATAGTTCGGAAAGTGTCGTGGAATCGGGCGCGTTACGCAACTGCTTACATAAAGTGAACATAATGCACATTGATCGGAACATTGGTGTAAGGTATAAGTAGGTTGAATGACACGCTCGTTCGTATCCAACACTGCAACGTGGTCGACGCACAGGGGCGCAGGGTAACGTGCTGATAGCCAACGATTTACGACTCAAGACAATGTCCAACTCTGATTCGATTGAAAACCTACTTTGCGATTTAATTGTTTTATATTTTGGAAGATTTCAAGTAATAATAAACTTAAGATAATGTGTGCTCTGAATCGCTTTTAATATAATTATGTTTTGCGTGAGATTTGAATTATTTGAATTTTGATAGCAAGATTATACTGGGCAGCTATCTTTAAAAGAGTCTTGTTATATGTTTACCCTTTTCAATTAATTTTACCATTACATACGTTATAATACCTAGAAATGGGAGTTTGAAACAACCTTGAGTTATTGAGCTTTTGCGCTGAATTCGAAGAAACTAGTTATCGCCCGCGTGCCGTTGCGTTCCATCGCCCAAATTAGGATTCATTCATTCATCCGAATTAGACGCTTTGCGCAAACACAGTTTCTGCGCTGGTCATAGGTCTCTTATCCAAATAGGGGAGCAAACATTTGCGATTTTGGAATACAGCTTTAAGTACATTCAGATCAATACAATTCCTAATGACATCCTGCATCGATTCAAGTCATCAAAAAAGAAAAGAAACTAGCTGTCTTAACGTATCTTGATAGTAAGATAATGAGCGTGGCCGTAGGTTCGTGTACTGGCCAGCGCTCAGAGGGCCAGGTGTGTGTGTTCACTAGTCACAGTTGTCACAGTGGTCACATAACTCAGGGCAGAAGGGCGCGCATAAATACACCATCGCTATTCATTGATATTCATTCTATATGGAAATTATAACCATGTTTAGCTCACGGCGTAAAAAAATTTGAACGTTTTTTTAATTGTACCGAGTTCTGTAGAATTTAATTGTTTTTTTAATGTTTGTCTACAGCTGTTTAGGTGTTCAGCGCCGTGTCTCAGTCTGCCTTTAGGCTGATTTGTTTTCGGAACGGTAGTTTAATGTAATTTATCAGCCAGCATTGATTATTTTTAACTTGATGATAAGCCTAAGTATGGAGCACGGAGATGCTCAATGAGAGCACAAACGTTTCATGAGCTGAAATAGCTATGAGTGCTTGAAGCAATCAATGTACCCTAAGTATTGTTTTTCCATGGTTTGCACGGCATTCTAACCAAAATGAAATTCTCTGAACAACATCGTTGAAACTTGAAATCTGTCGGTATGTATGAGTGTTGTACTGTGGCATGCGGTCATGTATGGATCATACTCGTAACATAATCGATCACGCGGTGAGAGGTGACGATCAATATAAGACACGTGGGCGCGTGACACCTCACTACTTAATTATTTAATTAACAGCTTATACCTATTCTCAAGCTTTAACAGTTCAGTGACCTCTCGGGCAGCTTTAAGTGGTTGCTATAGAAGAGCGAAGTATTGACCGAATCACTTAGTCAAAAGTACTTTTGACCAGCTCCATTGGGCAAAAGTACTTTTAACTGTTGTTTCAGTCAAAACCACTTTTGACCAGCCTGCTCAGTCAAAAGTACTTCCGTACTGTACCTACTCAGTTGACAACTATTTGAAAGCCACTCTACATCTCTTGGGGGGAAGTAAAGCGGGTAGCTAACGAGCTATTATCAGAATTAAAAAAAAAGATTTATACGTAATTTTCGTATAGGTGTTTGTTTGTATAGAGGTGGTCGTAAAAACTACCTCTGACGTCTCTAGTAATTAAGTAAATATAATGTGTCATGTACCTATGTGACGTCATTATTAAAAGTTATCGATTAAGAGATAAAACATATTTGATAATGGTTTATTGATTATTTTTTTTATCAGATAAGTTTTGATTAGGACTTAGAACTGTTATTACTTAACTAGCCGACCCGCGCAACTTCGCTTGCGTTACATAAGCGTTCAAATTTTTTCCCGTTTTTGTAACATTTTTCACTGGTACTCTGCTCCTATTGGTAGTAGCGTGATGATATATAGTCTATAACCTTCCTCGATAAATGGACTATCTAACACTAAAAGAATTTTTCAAATCGGACCAGTAGTTCCTGAGATTAGCGCGTTCAAACAAACAAACAAACTATTTAGCTTTATAATATTAGTATAGATTTTTGAGAGTTTCTACATTTATTATGAAATTATGTTGAAAAATCTGACAAGCTAGACATAGTTTCAGGGAGAATAAGAGATGTTTTAAGTATTTTTTCTAATATCTCCAGAAAATTAAAGTTTATTTGATATTCATAAACGGGCTCTCATACAGGTTTGTTTATTCCATAAGTCACAATCAGCTGTTGCCACCTGCCGGCGGTGAGCGGAACTAATCGAACAACATCACCGTCCATGGCGTCCATAATCTGATGCTCGTACAATTAATACGTTTAGCTATTTATGGCATTTTAGATTTAGATGTTTTATACAACAAATAACACTGAGTTACTTATCTCTCGTCTCATCCGGTTATAATGATTTTGTTATTGTGTTTTGATGTTTTCTTACAGATAATAGGATAAACGCGTACATACAGAAATGACAAGATAATGTAAGATCTATAAATTTTAATGAAACTGTTTAAAACTTTGTTTGTTCTTTGGTTTTCTCTCGTATATGCTTTAATACATAGATATATGAGTACTTATACGATTTGGCTCTATTAAGGATCACTTTAATTATGTTAAGAATTCTTTGTCAAATTCTAATAAACAATTTGGTTAGGAAGTCATATAACCGCTCTCTAATAACATAGTCCTGCTTTATTCACCAATATTTTTTGCACGTGGGAATGGAACCCACGATCTCGACACACCGTGGTAGCGCTGTAAACACTTAGTTTTGTCTAACACATACAAAAAACGGACAAGTGCTACTTTATATCAAATATAATGAGAATACCGCGATGGTATAGACTTTCACGTTGTCATACCTATGTAGTGATGACGCGACATAATGCGAACGACCGCGACCTGTTGCCGACCGAGCGTCGGGCTTCACCTGTAACATAGGGCGAACTCAGCAGTAAACGTGAGGGAATCAAGTGGTGTTAGGAAGGTCAGTGTGCATATCGAATTATACCTACATGCAAGTAATGTGTTGAGTTTGAATTTATTAATGAACAGACTGGGGAATGTAATCACATTATATCAGGTCTTAGAAAATAATTGTATAAGTCCGACTATTTTATTAGTTTCATATGAGAACACATGTCATGGGCACGGAAGGAGGAATACAAATAGACATCTAATAACGACTGAAAAGATATCGCTAAATATAAATGTATCTATACAAACGTACTTTCACTTCAGGATAAAATAGAGGCAATGCTTTAGAAACGCAGTTTTCAGCAGCGCGATTTCCTAGTCCCGGACTAACGAGTTTCTTTTTTAGATTTTCATACAAAACTTCGCGTTAGTACGGTAAAGTTGTTGATAGTCGATAGGGATAGAGACTCGCCCTACAGGTCTTTTGGGCTTTAAGACCTTTTTTAATAACTCAAGAATAGCTAGCAGCAATAGGAGTAAGGGCTGCTTATTTCATGATTACGTACCGTTCTTGTTTTTAAAGACAATCTGATATGTGCCTAAGAATGACGATATCTAAGTACTTAGAATAAGTGCAATACAAAATGTTGGGTAGGCGTCGCTATAAAATATCATAGAACATTTTATGTGTGATCTCGTGGAGCGTGGAGTGTCGCCGAGGTAACAATGTCCATATTGTCCATATACGGTGTTGATGTGGTCTATAAACTATCATCGGATGACGTCCTCCTCTGCTCATGTGGCTGACACTGTATGCAAATTACTGCAACATTGTACACAAATATATGATGCGTTAGATAAGTAGGTATATGTAGGAAACTAACTCACGATCCAATGTAGGTATGTAGTTATTTAAAAATGAATTAAATTAGCTTCGGTACGTATGTTCAGTATATGGTCAGTACGCACTGTGCCAGAATCTCAAGAAACCCAAATGTACAGAATTCATTTCTTTAGGTATAATAATTAAGATTTATGTGGGCTCTTGTATTGAGTTTCATGAAATAATACTGTAGAACACTATTCCGGTCGTTAAAGTGTGAAATTCGTTTGAATATTTTAGTTAGAAGCAGAATCGTGCAAAATAATAAATATGTTAATTGAGTGATTGATTTACGACATTTTTTAGTTAAAACAATAAAACAAAGTAGATAAGCATAATAAAAATTGTTTATACAATCTCAGTACCTAATTCGGAAGGAAATTTCCGAAGATAAAGTGAGCGAGGGCTATCGGAATATTGTTGAAATATTTCACATTCATTATGATATCATCAACCGGATGCATTTACATTTATTTATCACTCGCTCCAATCATGTTCACTTGTATTAATATGTATCAAACTATCTAAGTAGGTGTTATATTGCAATTGCTCTGTCATTATACTCCTCTGCTTGTTTCACCATTTTGGGTCAGTAATGACACAATTTTTGCTAATAATACGATTTAAACCTTTGTTGGTTATTTCTTCAAACAAAAGAAAGTTTCTTTTTCGTTCTAGGTAATGCTTTCTTTTACGTTCTAGGTAAAGCTTATGTCAGATTCAGATTTACTTGGGATCCCGATAAAATATGGGTAGTTTAGCCTGGGTATTAGTTTTCATGATACGAAGGTACTCGTATATTCCACAATGTATATTGTACTTATTATTAATAGTGCCCAATGCTTGCAAAGCAATCAGCGGGTAGGGTGCTTTTGGCATAATGGCATTTGAGCTGAGCGTCTCCTGAGCGTGCTTTGGATTGCACCTAAAAGTTGGTCCCAGTTCCTATCAAATAAGATAATTGTCGTCAAGCTTTGTCAGAGGCTTTCGGAGGGTTTGTTGATTAACTTTGATATTAGGTTGATAGGTTGACCATTAAGTGTGCGATAAATCAATGCATCTTTAATTGGGTTACTACCATTCAAACTTGCTATTCTATATGAAATGTCAAATCACATTTTAGTATAGAAATACGGAGTAATTAATGACTTCACAGTTTCATATTTTCGTTGGTATCGAATGAGTGACTAATAAAATGTGTCAGTCTGTAATAATCACAATTTCAACACTATTTACAAAATAAATTACACAGAATGAGCATGTTAGATGAACCTTTTACGAGTACAAGTTTAATAATTTTTCGTGAACGCAGTCAACTACCCAATTAAGTGGCTAGACTTGAACTTTAGACATCAATATCGATCACATGCATCTATTAGTCATTACACGTTCAATAAGCCTCGAATAATCCGTTCTTATTTAGAGGAAGAAGAAAAACAATCCGGTATCAAAACCCAATTGCTTATCTAATCATAATTATTTGTAGACATATATCATTATCATAACGATTAATGATCGTTACTGATTCGATAATCTTATTTCTTTCCAAACTTTTGTGTATTACTTAATACTCAACGTTGTGTTCAAGTTATTCAAGCCGCTGGAAATACTCTATCTTAACGACTGCAAAAGGACTACTTAGGGTGGCCATGTATGGGCTCGCTACTGACAGTTAACCGACCGATAAGTACAAATGTGTACGACTGTCAATAAATATGGTGTAACTGTTATCTGTTTCTAAAAATAACCTCGTAAAGGAATGTACCAAGTACCTACAGTCCTACATATATTAAAGGATGATAATGTACTACAGAGTAAGTCATACATCGACATCACGATTGAATTAGAATGATAGATTCCTATTTGAGAAAGTATTTGGCACTGGGCTCCTCTGTTTCGTGACGTACATATTAATAAAAGCAACAGAGGATTTGTGACTAGACAGCCCGAGAGGCTTTCAAAGGAGTTCTGTTATGAAGACCGTCGTTATTTTATAAAAGTGGAAAGTTTGACAACGCGTGCTTTAAGGCTATTGAGCAACCGGAAAATCCAACATTTTCCCGGACTTACGTGCCTTGTTCCGTGTCTAGTTGTTGGACCTTGATGTCCTAATTTCTTTGGAAAAATATTCTACGTCTGTATCTGGCTGGCATCATTGTTCCCAGCAAGTAAGAACGGCAAGTTAACTGAAATGTATGTAGTAGATGCAATAAACTGAGTAGAGGTCTAGAAGTGGAGATATAAGTTAGTCATACGCCCAGAAACATCTAGGGCCTCGTCGATTTCTCGTAATATTATGTATGAAGTCAATGTACCCAATATTGTACTGCGCCTGCCTTAAGTAATTTATATATACAATGTTGTATGTTAAATTATGTCAGACACTGAGATGTTTAGCGTAGTAGTCGACTTATCAATTTTGTTCTGATTTATCTGATCTTTAAGTAGAAAGTTAAAGAAAGCGTCAGAAGTTACTATAGCTAGTCCTAGTTGTGTATTTTGCTGTAGGAAATGGACGTTAAGAAAAAAAGAAAGAGCGGTTTGAAGCTCGATCCTGTGTCAAATTAAAGCTTTTTAGTTCCTAGTTTTTGTGGCATTTGTGTATGGTCTTCGTCGACCTGAATGAAGTTTAAATCAAATCTTAAATGACTGATATCTACGAAAATAATTTCATTAATTGAATAATGTTAAAGCTCTAAATTGTTGACAGAAATAAACAACATCGATTAATTTGGTTGCTACAATTAAGTAGTTATCATACATCTAATAAAACACGCCAAATAACGAGCGGCATAATCAAATTAGACCACGACACAGATCGTCCAAAACAAATCAGTGAGGACAAGACAACTTCGGGAACACTCGGCCATCGTCGGCGGTCGTCGGGTGTCGCCGGCCGCGCTATCGCCACAGATAATAAATCGTGCGATAGCCCCTGAACTGTGACATCTCGCGGCGATAACTGCACACTCACACACACCACAATACAATTCAAATAACACTCATTCCTCAGATAACTGGCCCATGTTTAGATCTATGCCTAATTTATTGTTGTACTCAATTATGAATTACTAAATGTATTCATTGATAATGACAGTTAGGTTTGCATGTGTTTAAAGTTCAACTATACTACTAACTAAATTAATTAATTAAATAATTTGAATATTATTATGTTGGCGTCTAGCTAACAAATTATTCTGAAATAAATTACGTTTTTCTAGTTCAAAGTAATGATTAATAACTCGCTTGCATGCTAAGTATGTATCATTTAAATGGTTTCTAAAATATTCTATCACGTTGCTTCATTTTATTTAATGATTCGTTTTGTTAAATTAAATGTGTTCAGTTTTGTTCAACTAACGCCATCTAGCGATAACGCACTGCGACATGATAATTAACACTGTACAATACTGAGCATCGTCATAGCTGTGATGCTAGTACTACATTGCTAGTAGTTTTATATAAGCAGGGTAGATGGCGCTAACATTAAAACAATAAAATTCACGACCATTTTTATTTTAGTGGATAGGTAGTATTTTAGTTATGCTGCATGCGTCGGGCATATTTTAAGAAGATTAAGTATATTACTTGGGCCGTAAAGAAGTTTAATAGATGGTTGAATTATGGCTATAGATCCTTAATAGCCTGCTTAATAGATTTTTTTATCATCATACAGAGCCTACATAATATATTTCCTTCATAACCAAATATAGGTATAATGTAAATTGCAATAAGTACATTTATTATTTTTGTGTGAGCAATTAATAGTTTCTAAAGTTTTGTTTTTAGAAGGCTGCGAATTTATAATGAGTAAGTTTAATAATAAATAGTGTTTTTGAACGACGACGACGTTGATGTCAAAACATTTTTATGACTTTGCCTTTTTAAAACTGTGAACAACAACTTGTTCTTGTCATTATAATAAATTTCAAAAGAAATATCAAGATTTTATGAAAAATATCAAGCAGCAAGGGCGTAGGACGTAGGCCTAATAGATCATATACAATGTGTACATGACAGCAATACAATAACTTTTATGAAATTAGGTATTTAATATCGTTTTGGTAGTAGATGCGTCGCGATTTTGCAAATGAACTGTTGATGCCACTGATAGAGATACATCAGCAATTCAGGACTGCAGATATCAGTCACCTAATATAATATTATGACAATGTAACTAACTCAATAATGCAAACGCATTCTATCTGCTTTGGAAGCAACGTAAAAATATAAACGAAAATAATAGAGAGCAATTTACCGTTATGCACTTAACATTCACTGAGATAGTTTAAGTTTCTTGGTACCTAAGTGCTCCAATTCCTGAAATAATGTCCCGTCATTTCATATTTGTCACATATAATTATTTAATTACTGGCAAATACGTTACAATCATACACCTCGTTCATTGAACTTGGAACAAAGTCACGATAATGATACATGTGGCGCCATCTATCCACCGTGTAACGACACCAACATTAATTATAAATTACACTTAATCATCTCGAGCACGCCAGATGGCGAGCCTTTGTCTGCTTAAACTTGGCTAAAATAATGATCTTCTTAGATAATAAATTCGAAAATTTGTGAAGATGGAGGTGTATGTAAGTATGTATGTTACTAAATCTTTCAAGCAAAATCTTTTGAACAAATTTTTGACCAATGGTTTATAACACATTTAATAAAATACTTTTTACCCCCTTGACATATTTTTGTACCGATAAAGCCGGAGATTGTAAATTAAAATGAAGCTGAAGATTAGTAACTTATAATCTTATAATACTGTAGATACCTCAACGTGTATGATGTAGGCTCGTAGCTGTCGTAGACTGTGTTGTAGTTTCGTAGACGTGTGCTACGAATTCTTGTAAACTATGTAAATATACAGAGTGGATGATATTATCGTTGCCTCAATGTCATAACTATAAACTTTTGTAAGCCTAGGTCAAAAGCTGGCCAACACTAAATAGTATTATGATATTATTAGATATCTATTTTATATCCTATGGCAATAAAGTATGTTTGTTTAATAATTGTACTTAAGTAGGAAACTGTTTTTAATAAAGAGTTTTACTTCTCAAGTATTTAAATTCAGGAAATTAATTCAATAGTAAAGTAGAACAGCGTACATTTCCTGACGGGAAATCTTGACTGGAATTAGCGGACGGAAGCTTGTCGCATACAAAACATTGCGGAAATGTAAATCGGCTTACAAACGTACGAGCAGGTTGTTGTGATTCACTAACTGTGACACCACACAGGCGTGCCTCACCACTACACGAATATCGTCATCACAATATGTACAGTCAGCTCCATAAGGCGCTTTACATCTTCATACTTTCAAAACCTCTTTATTACCAAATGTTAATAAACACATGAATAAAATCACGTAGAATTAGTTGAAATTAATCATTTCGATCAACGTCAGATGTTTTCTCGATGGAATAACATGCAATATAGGGTTTCGAAAGATTGAGTACGCTCAGCGACTTTTGGAGCTGACTGTACCTATATATGTGACGTGTTCATACTGTTCATGTAATTTTCATAGGGGATGTTTGACATGTTTGTATTCATGTCATGTCTGGCAAACGGATGAACGATTGTTAGCGGCCAGTGGTCATTTAGAGCTATTACGCACTGTCGACTGGTCGCTGGCGACTCGGTCGATGGCGACTGTGACTTACTATAGTTTATACAGGTGTTTACGCACTTGGTCGTCGATCGCCCGGGCGACTCGACGACTCGCCGCGTAGTGGCGACGTACAAGCGACTGCCGGTCGCCGGCGACCAGTCGACAGTGCGTAATAGCTCTTAGACTTGACATGGTGACACATATATGAAGGTATATTTCGAGTGCGAGGTCTCATCTCAGATTTTCGAGTTTGAAAAATAAATTCATATATTTATCTTGGTGTTCAACCCCTGATTTCTCCCCCCATTTCAGCAAAAGAGATAATAATTATCTCGATAAGTTTATTATCTTACTGAACGAAGAATTTAGCAGAAGATTTGTTTTGCATATTAATTGAACATTTATCAACTCATTGTCAAATCAAAGTTTATAGTCCCGCACTACACTCGTGGGACGTCTGAGATTGTCCAGACACGATGTTCAGAACTCAATCACGGTGTTTATTTATGTATCACAACGTCTGCTACTCGTGCTATCATACAAATGTATTAATAGTTAGTAAGCAAAACTACCCATTGTTTTTTGTTAAAAACGACCTTCCTGGCTGTTAACGAGACTTGTTTCATCTTTGGCTAAAATGTTACAATAAAAAAGACATCAATACCTTTCGACATTGCATTTAAGACCCGTCTATTCTTAATATCTGCACAAGACTTTATTTTAAGTTAAATATTTTTGCTTGGTCGTGACATAATAATTGTAACGTTTCAAATAGCTACATACTCCGATACTAAGTAATTAGCAATCAATTTTAAGTCTCAAAAACTCCAATATCAATCAAACTTTAATTTCATTAATTAAATTAAATCCGATGAAATCCGATCAAATTAATTTAGTAGAGGATTCCGTCGATAAATTAAATTAAGTAATTAGAATCAAAGTAAACGCGATAATACTTTATAAACGACCGGGGAACCGTGTCAAGTGGACACCCGGACACCCCGGACACTAGGGGGCGGCAGGGGGCGGGGAGGGGTCGAGGGAGGAGGGGTGGGGGCTGTATCCTTGCTCCAGACGGAGTAATTAATTGATGAAGGTGTCGAACGAAGCTATTGTGTCGCTGTGAGCCGCTCTGTATCACAATGTTGTGTATCGGGATGTCCGGTCAGAATTTGTTGATTGGGTTCTTATGACTTAGAATTAAGTTTGAGTTGATGACAGATTCTATTAATTAAAGCAACGGCGACGGCTGTGGTTATGCCGCAAATGAAGTACCTACAACATACAAGCAGGCAACCAGTTTAGGACAGACCAATCATTGCTTTTATCTCCAATCGTTCACGGTGATTGCTACAGACTGTAAGCGATTTAAATAAGATGTTTGTTGTATTCTAACAGGCTTTCCGCCAGTCAAACCCGGTTCAATGAATTGTCCGAACTGACTTAATTAAAGTCTCCACGTTGACACCGTTCCAAATTCACTCCTACTTACTTTCACTGTACACACACATTTTAGAGATAATTAAATTTAAAGTTTATTAATTAATAAAACGTAAAGTTAGCGATGTTAAAGCTGATCTTTGTAATTTTTCTCCGCAGTTATTAAATTAGTTTTCTTTAGGACAGTGATTCGCAATCTGTAATTTCAGTGTCTAATACTTTGAAATAGGTTCAAATTTAGCCAGATTTATCTGAACTACAGATTTACATAGGTATTATCATTAGTCCCGCATATTTTACGGTAGTATTATCAAATTTGATGTGGTTTTTAGAAAGACTTTGTCAATGTTAGTATACAATCATGCAAAAATCATTAAAATAATCAAATTCATTCATTTCTGAGCAATACGTCCATGCCAATAGCAACTAGAACGCCAGTAGGTATCCTTTATAATAAAAACTTTGAGAGCCAGTGCCTAAAACAACAGGTGCACTCAGTAATCTTTTAGTTGGAGCGAAAAATACGACGTCCAGGGAACGACACGCGCTTTGACAAGACAACTAACTTAGTTCCTAGTTGTGAGTAGATTGATCATCCTCCGAGCTCCTCCGTGTCCCTCCGAGTCTCCATTACTCTCGCGGATCATTTGCACGACTATGATAAACGTACACCTTTCCAACAGTTGGAACATTTACTTGTAAGTTTGTAAACTGTCATGGAACTGGAAACATTAGTTATTTCCTTCTTGTTCTATTTTTCGCGACAGGTAGACAGGAAAGGCTATGATTAATCTAAATGTCTCATTCCTAATCTCCTCTTAAAGCAAGCAACCACTTCGATTAATTGATTCCTTTAAGACTAGTAGCGTAATTCTGAGGCGCTGATCAGATTTTCGTGCAAATTTTCTTGGTAACTAACCGGTAGTCGGTTTCGGTAGTCGATAGTGGTACATCATCGAGCGACAAAGAGACGAAAGATCTCTGAAACATCAAACCAGTGTCCCTGAGTCCTCAGAATGTATGATGATGGTTCGCGACCTATTCACGCGACTACGCGTGATAGGAGTTTCAGTAGGTACCTATTTAGGTAGATTCTGTCGTAAAGTTATCGAGCATCATGCAATGGTAGCTGCTTGTTAGCTATTGACGGAAGCCCAAGTATTTCCTTGTTAGCAGGCTTTTTAAACCATTCTCTTCCTATTTATTCAACAAGGCATCAAATAAAATTTAAAGACATCCATCACTTAGTACACAATTGTATCAAGTACAATTATCCTCAAGGCATTTACAGTGGTAACAATAACAGTAGATTTGCATGACAAATGGAGGACGTTGTGACCGATTGCTATTGTTCCGTCCTCTATAATAACACTCCTTATAATGGATCGCTAGTTAAGCCAGGTTTATACGGAACCGATCTGAGTCTAGGGTACATTGTTCTTGCTATAGAAACAAGATGGTCGCAGTTGTGCTTTTCATTACTAAATTCAGTGGAAATTCCTCTAGAAAGGGAGTAGGGATCCCGGTATTGAGCAGCGTTTCATACTAGGTATAGCCTACTGGGATTAATTGACTTAACAGTAGAACACTAACGTAGTAAAGGCACGCTGTAGAAAATTTTAGAGAGTATGGGGAACACCAGTTAATTTTAACGGCTACCTTCTTTCTCGAAGATCTTCTTTTTCGAAGTTACCAAAGAATTCTAAAAATAAATTACTGTAGTCTTAACAAAATGATTGGTCTGATTAGTAAGGACTTTTGTCGCCTCTACTTCCTCGATTTGAGCAAATGTAATTCCGATTTCAAGCATGTTTTTACTAAAAGTAATTTATTTTTATTAAATGCTTTGTACAGTACAGTCACTATTCCTTTAATTTATTTATTTATTTTATTTATTTAATCTTTGGAAGACCAACAGCAAACAATAACATTTTAAATGCATACAATACGCAACAGACAGCCAATTATAGGTCTCCGCTTTTAGCTACTTTATATAAAAATAAAAATGATGCGTGAGCACTGAACTTATACAAACATAATAATAATGTACGAAATAATGAAAATCAAAAAGTATGTAAAACATTAAGACGTAAAAATCTAAATTAAAAAGTTGTTATGTTAATTTATTGCGGTTATCTATGGAAAAAAAATCAAGACTGAGCATCCGCCTCACTGAACTGGGTTTACTAGTGAATACATCGAAGTCGTGTGTTCTTGTTTGTCCATTTAGAGTCTTAGCTGCTCGCCAGAGAAATGCATTTTGACGATAGTTTGTAGAGACTAATGGTAGGTGCACAGGCACATAATGTCTCACGCTTCTCGATGGTACATTAAAACTAATTTTATTTAAAAGGTCAGGGCAATCAATTATACCGGATAACATATTTAACAAATAAGTCACATCGGCAATTGCGCGGCGATGAGTTAAGGGAAGTATATGAAATTTTCTGCAGAGAGTAAAGTAATCATCGGACTTATATTGTATTTTAAGTTTATAGCATAAAAATTTTATGAACTTGCGTTGTATATTTTCTATTCTAGAGATGTATTTATTATATCGCGGGTTCCAAACCTGGCTTGCGTATTCTAATATACTGCGTACATAGGTACAGTATAAAATTTTTAGTGTTTTGGCTTCTTTGAAACTATCACATGTACGTATAACGAACCCTAGTGCCTGGTATGCCTTGGTTACTATGCTATTAATGTGATCTTCAAAAAGTAATTTAGGATCGTGTATAACGCCAAGATCGCGAACATTCGTGCATCGTTGTAGTTTGTGGCCATTTAAGTAGTATTCCGAGGATACAGTTCTGGTTTTTCTACTGTAAGTCATGACCAGACATTTAGAGGGATTTAAATCTAATTTATTAAGTTTACAGTAATCGGTTAAGCGGTTAAGATCCGATTGGACACCAAGGACATCCGTAGGCGTTGAAATAGATGTAAAAATTTTCATGTCGTCAGCAAAGCACAAAACCTGGTAATTTTGGAAGCACTTATCTATATCATTAACGAATATAAGGAATAACAAAGGACCGAGGAGGGAACCTTGCGGAATGCCACTCGGTACCTTTACCCAACTTGATATGTAGTTATTGACCACTACAGCTTGCGAACGGTTAGTTATATAAGATGTCAACCATCTCAACAAATCTCCTCGTATCCCGATTAACTGTAACTTTGTAATTAACACGGTGTGATCTATTCTATCAAAACATTTTGTATAATCAGTATATATTACATCAACTTGCTTACCGCTACTCATAGATTCAGTGATGTAGTCATTAATTAAAATGAGGTTCGAAGTTGTAGAACGACCTTTCATGAATCCATGTTGAGTATTGTTAAAACTATTTTTTAAAGCCGCGTAAATTTGATTATAAATAATTTTTTCGAATATTTTTGATAGTATGCATAATTTAGAGACTGGTCTGTAATTAGTAACATCTGATTTAGATCCTTTCTTATGAATGGGCGAAATAAATGCCTTCTTCCATATCAAAGGTACAGTGCATTCGGCAACAGATTTCTTAAATAGTATGCTGATGGGGATAGCTATGGTGTCGGCACAATTATATAGGAATAGAGGAGGTATTAAGTCGGGTCCTGCTGATTTTTCGAGATCTAGTGACTTTAAAAGTTTCGTCACTGTTGTGGTGTCTATATACACTTTGTGAATATCTGATACAGCATCTTTATGAGAATGTGAAGAGATAGTGAGGGGAGAAGATGTATGAGATGGTTGCAAAAATGTTGAGTGGAAATAACTAGAGAAAGCGTTACATATGGCATCACCCGTGTTTGCTAGCTGGCCATCATATGCAACGGAGCCTGGTATAGTTGAAGACTTACGACGTGATTTGACGTAAGACCAAAAATATTTAGGATTAGTCTTGATTGATTCCTCGACTGATTTGATGTAATTCTCATAACACTGTTTTTCTAAACGTTTAACTCTTTCTCGTAATAATTTAAACGCCTCGTAGTCCGACCGATTGCCGTAAACTTTGAATTTTTTATTGTACTTATGTTTTTCTTTAATACATTTTTTTAATGAAGGTGTATACCACGGGGGAAATGAATTGTTATCATATGACAATCGTTTGACGATATATTTATCAATAAGTTGCATAATTAAAGAATAAAAACAGTCAACCGCGTCATCGACCGACATATCAGCGAATTTGCTACACCAATCGATATTACTGATACTGTTGTTTATTTCGGTATAATTACCTTTCAAGAATAAATATTTGGTTCTAGGTGCAGGTTTCAAGTAATTTAGTTTAGAAATTGTAATTTGAACAGAGAGAGCCTTGTGATGTGGGTCAATTGGAACTAATGGGTCTGAACATTCTGACACTTCAACGGTGCTGTTGGAAAGGACGAGGTCCAAAATTCTACCATATGTATTATTTACATGATTGAATTGCTGTAAATTCAGATAGTGCAATGTATCTATAAAGCTTTGCTCATCGGGGGTACTCGCTATAATAGGTGTTGTTATATTGTCATCCCAGTTCCACGATATACCGCTCAAATTAAAGTCTCCTAATATTAGGAAGGTATCGTTGGTATGATTAATAACGTTTTCCTCTAATTTAGACATGTAGTTTTGAAGCTGACAAGAAAAAGATAGACCGGTATTTTGCTTACACAAATATAGAACCCCTATAAATAAATTGCTTTGGTGACGGTGGGAAATATTGGTAGGTATTTCGATCCAAAGATCTTCTGCTGTGGAATTAAAATTATATTTGATATTGGCAGGAATATCCTTTCGAATTGCAATTAGTACCCCTCCGCCACGAGTTTGATTAGTAAGTTCATACTCTCTGTCACGTCGCCACACCACATATATTATCTGTTATCGAACAATTCGGAATCGCTAATACTAGGCGTTAACCACGATTCGGTCACTACTACAATATGATATGAGTTAAGGCAGACATTTCGGTAAAATGACAATGTTTTTGAGCGAAGACCGCGTACATTTTGATAAAAAATAGATAAACTATTAATACGGAATGTATTATAACTAGCCATTTTTGTATTTTATACACAAAAACATAACAAGCAACATCTCAAGACCATAATAAAATACTGATAAGCACATTATTTTAACCAGAACACTAAAGCATAATTCACCCAATACCCACAATAATAAAGCGCAGAAGTAGTGAGATAAAATGTGCAAAACATGAGACCTCTCATTCTCAGTAACCAGCCGCGGTAGCGTACAACGCCGTGCGAGCGAGATAGCAATATGTCTTGCATTTTTTACTTGAAGCTGAACAGGCCAGCTAGCGCAAGCGTTGGCGCGCGATGACGACTCAGTTCGTAAAGCAGGAGTGCTCAATCTTTTACATGCAATGGAGTTTAATAGTGAAAAATAAATACAATATAAAATGGAAAAGTTATTATAAATGTTAACCCACGAGAACTTTAAACCAAATGAAGCATTAAGACTTTGATGAAATATCAGCAAACTTATTATACTACAATTTAAACAATTTTGTTTAAATCCTGAACCTTATTAATAATAATAGCATGTGATGTATCATTTTTACGTACATGGATTGTGCCGTACTTCACCCAGACGAAGTTGAAATTTTTCTTTTTGGCGGCTTCTCTAGTTTTGTTTAATAGAATCTTCATATCGGCACTTAAGTGGTCGTTGACATAGATTTTCTCGGAGGAGTTGTGGTAGCCGAAATCATCTGCTTTAAGTGACTTCTTAGCGCGTGCATTCGCGATGAATTCTTCTTTGATATATCTGTTTATAAAACTGATAATAATCGGCTTCTCCTTAGAATTGTATGAAGGAACTCTAGACACATAATTGATCTGGGTTTTAGACACCTCATAACCGATTTTGGTACTGATGTTAGCGATGATTTTAAATAAATTTTCATTTTTTTCTTGAGGTATACCTTTGATCTCCACGTTGTTAAGGCGGGATCTTTGCTCCTCTTTGCAATTATACTGCTTAAGCTCCTGTACTTCCTTTTCCAACAAAGCCCACTTATGTTCTATATCTTCTATGCCTTTTTCGGCTTTGAGTATCCTTTCGTTGCAGTCATCCATTCTATCGCTGATAAACTGGCATGAACTCTTAAGGTCTAAAATTTCCTCTCTCATGTGCTTGATATCTTCTGAAATCTTAGGTATACTGACGAGTTGGCTTTTGATTTCTCTTATCTCATTCATAATACCTTCGAGAGTAACAGCTTCTTTTGGAGGTAATGATGTCGGAGAAATGTCTTTGCATGATACACATTTCCATGCCGATCTTCGTTCTGCACCTAATCGTTTCCAACCCGATTCCGTCATGTTCGCACACCCAAAGTCAAAGTGTTTCTTACAACCTCCACAAATAACGCCGTTAGAGAACTGACTGTTACAAGAGTGACACTTCAACATTGTTATTTTAGTTATTTATATGAATCGACTTCTAAAAAATGTTGACGATATATGAAAATTTTATTTAAGCAAATACGTGTTGTTCGTACAGTGGTCACACGCCGAGTGTGATTAATAATATAGACTTTATATTTTGTGACAACGTTAACGTCTCAAGTTAAACTGGCTTATTTAAACAACAAGGAACGACTTCAAACTAATATTAATATACAACAAATGAGTTATTGTTGCCGCCATTTATTCGCTTCAGTACAAATGATAATAGTTCACTTGATGGATTCCTATTGAACTAGTTTGTTGGCTGATTTATTTGTGTTGCGCTATCTCTGTTCAACATGGTTGATAGTTTAGACAGTTACAAGTTTGAAAGACACTTTGTAATAATGTTGTCATATTAATTTATTAATTTAGACTTTATAATACAAAGTTCTTCTATTAACTACCGACCGCACAAAAAGTCTTCCTTTCGCTTCTCGGGTCGGGTAAAATGTTCAAGTACCAAATTGCACGATTAAAAATGATCCAATCAGTAATAGTAATCACTATCATGGATAAGAACTGGGAATGACCTTTGATTATAACCGTATGAGCCGGCCGTCGCGAGTCATACCCGGCTAATACCCGGGTAATACCGCGGGCCGGGCGCAATCTGTGCGCGGATATCAATATTATTACATTGTGTACCCCTCATACTGCTGGCTTCCGACGAGATTAGATCGGACCGTCTTAGATACCTACTGATATTCATGTACATGTGTGTATTATTAGAATCACTTGCGCAGTTCCTTTTTATTTCATTCAACACAATTGTAACATTCTATGTACACAGTTGTGCAATAAATGTATCTTTATCTATATCCTTCATGCACTGTGTCAGACGTGCTACACTCCATGATAATTGGTTAAGTATTTAAAGCGTGAAAGCGAAACAGATAGAATTCCCTACTGTCGTATTGTAAAGCACGGGTCTCCTTCATAAGAGTTAGGTTACCTTCTATCACATTATGCATCATTTGATTGCTTCGTTTAGAAGAAAGACATAGGCTATGACTATTCTTTGAACTTTTAAACCAGGTGTAAGGCCCGTATGCCTCACCAATTAGTAGCAAAGTATGGGGTTACCAATCTCAAAATTAATTTACCTCCATTATACAATTTAATTATCAAACAAAAGATTGAGTCTATTATTAAGCTCACATCGCCCCAACCAATTCGTAACCTTGGCACAGGCTGTGTTAAAATAGCTTGGCGTCACGTGACGTTGTACACAATCGCGGAACATGGCGACGATCTCTGATACGACGAGTTTACGCTAATTGCTTATCGATTTACGTTAAACGCGGTTTAAATGATTAAAGACATGTCCTCACTAGACAGATAGCTTTGCAAGTTAGCCTGTGAAGACTTTAGAATACAATCAGTAAGAGGTTAACTGTTTACAAATTGTGGATTGTGCTTAATATTAGCACCGACTTTGAATTGTGTCCACTCCAAAAACTAGAAAGCGATTAACAGAGCACTGTTAAGTAAATGTGACTAAAATTACGACATAATACTACTCACCGTTTTTATTTTCAGTAGTATTTGCAAAGTAATCCCTATCTTATGACAACTCCGTGAAGTGCCTGCAGGAAAACTAGTTCTACATATTTTATCAATCTATCTTCCCTCCAAAGTCTGTTTTCCACTTCCTAAACGAACTGTTGTAAGATCTTACTTACCTTACGTCAAACGCGATATAATATTTTATGGTATTCTTATATTGCAAAGTCTTTACATAATTCTTTGTAACACTCATCTTTGGTTGCACATAGTTTGCCACAAAGTCTCATCGCCACGGGAACTTATCCTGAGATCATAAACGTGTGTAGTGAGGCACGTGTGTCAAGTCTCCGCTAACGTGTCGCCGCTCACCTTGTGTCTATCACGTTTGTTAGCTTTCTAGCAAGGTTCATGACTTTACCAAGAAGACGACATTTATTAGGCGGTTATTGAGGCCTTAATTTTCGCTTTCGGGGAAATGTTTTAGGGGATCATTCTAAGATATTCTTTGCCAATGTCTATAGATTAAAAAAAAAATAATTAGTCTGCTCTTTTTTTTCGCAGTTTTAACTATGTCTGCAGCTTGAAACGCTTTAATATTTCGTCCTTTTCTGTTAGGACACAATGATACATCATTACAATTTTACCTCAGGCTCAAACACCCTACTTGAGATAGGAGGCAAATGCTTAGACCACTCGCTATTGCTGCACAATACTATTTATTTGTTTCTTAACCAAAATACTACAGGAATCTGTTACAAATCTTGATTCTAACGATTGTTTACACAGTTCACGGTCAATTGTTACAAGTTTGTATGTTTGCTTACGTGATGTGTTTGTAGTCTAGCCGCAATACTATTTTGCTCTAAATATTCCGTACACAAAACAAACAAACTGCAATATCCTAATCAGTGTGATCAACAAGACAAACCACTTATTTTTATACACCCATATACTAACACGTCGGCACATTGCAAGCGTTTGAGGTAAACATAACATTTACGATATAAAAACTTTGATCATTCCCCGCCGGGTCTCGTCCGGCGTCCATCCGGCGGCCATCCGGCGTCCGTCCGGCGTCGGTCCGGCGTCGCTCCGACACGTGTCCGGGATGTGGGTCAGTGTCGCGGACAGACTTAACTTATGCCAATAGAAGAGTGCGAACCTCACAATGTATGGGTCGAGGAGATGTTTACGTCGCCATTATTTGCTACAACAATCATTTTTTGACAAGTTCCTGATAGAGAATGTTTGTCGCTCGGGACTTTGGTCATGTATTATTTATGTAATATTTATTTATAACACACGTCTTGACTGGACCCGGAAAAGTTATTTATAAATCATAAAATATAATTAACGTAAATAAAAATGATACATTTTTAAGTAATAAATGTTTTACTTTCAATTTAGGCAAGCATTGTGAGAGCAGTCTGTTATTATTTCTTACTTATTGGCTACGTAAGTAGTTGGTGGCATCCATTTAAAATGAAAAATAAATATAAATTATATTGAACTCAAAATGTGGGAGCTATAAATTGTTAAATTTAATACACCATAGCTTGAACGTTGAAATATCTAAAGTGCATCCCATTTCATTTCAAGCATACAATTTTCATATCAGACGATTTATCAGACCACAAATTCCATACAAAGTAATGGTTTAATATTCAAAATATTGCATAGTTAGTAATGTGAGGGGAATGTTCTGTAATGGTGTTCTTCACATATGTTATTGTGTTCTCGTTGAAACCAGACAGTCAAACCCCTCACAGACGCGAGTACGTATTATTAAATATCAGCCATCAATCTGCATGGAAACTATAATAGTTTTTTATTATGTGCAGACAGACATTTGGCCCGCACTTTTTATTTTGAAGTTCTCTGTTCACTTGGCGAAGAATTTTCAGCAGTTTTTCGGAGGATTTTAATAATGCCCAAATTTTAAGCAGTAATTTTTTCTTGATATTCAGGATTACATGGAAGCCATCATTAACAATTTATAAATATTAACAATTTATTGTAAAAAATAGTTGAGTGTAAATTTCTAAGAATTACCAAATTGATGAGCCTTTTATGTTACAATTCCTAAAGCAAAACATTTGAGAATGAATAACATAACATCGTTACACAGACCATAGAATAGACGTATTACATATGTATCAAATAGCATTTAATGTTTAGCATTGCTATGCAATAACACGGAGGTTTAGCTACAATTACATTTGTGCTTGTGGTCGCTCAAGCAATTACGCTTTGACTTTGCTCCACATACCACTGCACACTGCTACTAACAAGACTCGAAACTAATTAATGAATGGCCGGAATTAAATGTCAGTACATTTAATTAAACGGGCCAATCGGGACCGAATATGCATCATCGTGAAGTTTAGCCAAAATTTTGTGTATGGAGAATTTATCACTAGCGTATTTAAAAATTAAATATTTATTAGTTATTCAATAATAACACAGGTTCCTAATTGTAACATTCTACAGCAGATCTATACATCTGAACTTTACTATGTTGACTTCATACGCACGGGACAATTTTAACCAGAAACCAGTTCTAGTGATATTTTAGGACAAGTCTAATCAAATTATAAAGCATAGATACACTGCTGGAATTCCACAAATGCACAGTTCTAGGAAATCACATAACAATAGCAATATCACACATGTACACACGTATATAAACAAGGTGGTAATGTGCGCGCGCGGCGCGTAAACACGGCGCGTGATTGATCCGCGCGCGGGAACGTAACGCCTACGATGTTAGCAGCTGACTAGCTGTTGTAGCAAATACCTCACAATATCGACGCAATACATAAATTACCATCGCTACAATATTTGCGTCTTCATACAAGATTTATAACAGTTTTAGAGGTTACGAGAGATCAACTATGAGTAATGTTGTGTTATTTTTTGTCTGCCGATGTTAGAGCTAAGATGATCCTGTGCGCAGTTGGGCTTTCTAGAAAATATGTTAAAAAAATATCATGCAACTACTGCCACAAATAAAACAAAATGTGCGGTCCTATGCATCTGACGTAATGAGATCGAGAGATATTATAAAAACAGTTAATTGGCCAATTGTATTAATCCTTTCATCATCGGTATTTTATTCTACTTCAGCGTATTATAACATAAGTTCTAAAACTTAAAGCAATTACTCTTAACACTTACCAAATACAAACCTATACAAACCGTCTCTGAGATATAGTTGATAAAGTAAACATCGCAACACAAACATCGACATTCTCATTTACCGCTCACTCTCGGCTATCAATCAACTTTAAAACCAAACGTGGGCTCCCGAATTGATCCGACGAGCGGCGGACAAAGCCGATTGATATTCCCTGGATTATCTGTTAGACAGCTGTTGGTCCGGTGGGTTGTGCGTGACCCTTTTAATCTGTTCGTAACACGACAGATAAGTGCCTTCAGTTCGTCGCCTTAAGCCCTTGGCTCGAGCCACCTCGCGGTTTTAACTGAGATCATTTCACTCTCACGTCAAACTGTCGCCGATTGGTAATAGTTTCTTAGAAGGATTACTTGTTTGATAGATTGATGGATGACCTTTACATGATAGGCAGGTTGACAAGGTTACTGAATATCATAACTGTTTAATGCTTTTAATGCTAGTTAATCCATTTTCCTATCCCGCTATGAAACGGGCTGATTTGGGAGCGGTGAAACAATGGCAAATCACGTTTAAACATTGTCCCATCTACCGTATAACTACGGTCATTGTGTGCGGCATTTCTGAAACGCGAATAACATTAGCATAGTTTTCTCATCACTACACAAACATTGAACAAGGGTCCCATGTCCTATTCCTTTAATTACGTTTGCATTAATTCTAACAATTCACAGCAAATTGTAATTACATTTGGAGGCTAAAAGATTTAAGAGAACTAATCTAAAGGCTGTCTCCGCTCATTTATCTCGGCAGTGGACCCTCCCTTGTAATTTAACCGTCCGGGAGAATTGAACGCCACGTCCGGGGGAGAGCCGCGCGTCCGGCGCTGGCGTCCGATCAAATTGCTTGCAGTGTACAGTACTGTACAGCGTACAGCGTACAGTGTACAGCCTAGAGCGGCTCCCTCGCTTTGTAATTGCCTGTCGATTGGAAATCCACCGACGGAATATTGATGTCTGTTTCAAATGCAACCGACATACACACACATACACATACATACATACATACATACATGTATAACATTTGTGTATTATGAATGTGAATTGGAATGGGATGCTTTGAATTGCGATGTAATCTCTCACTGATCAATGCCGCCGCGTTGCCAATTAGAGATATAATTCAATGCGGGACATCCCGGAATCATATTAATGCTCGATAACATCAAGCATTTACCTGATATTGAACATTAGTTATACATCTAGAAGGCTGTTTAATTCTTTGATGGCCAACGTAAGCAAACAAATACACAATCTTTCATCTTTACATTATTAACCCACAAACATACGTATTTTCTTTTCACCTCAATGTTGCAACAAGTTAAAATTACCTTCCAATAAACAGCCACAGTGTGATGTTAGCGTCGTGACATCAAAGCCGTTGCATCAACGGCATCTGCCGCTCGCCTCGTGCCGCCCGCCGTCTGCCGGCGAGGGCTCGAGCCGCGGCACGTCAGCGCCGGTATTGTTCACCAGATGTTATTGTTAGCGTTGAGTTCATTTCTGTATTGTTACTGTTACACGGTTGTACTTCGTGTAAACAGACAGACATCGGTGCAGTTCATTGTGGTGCCCTCGGTGTAGCGTGTTTATAAGTCACTCAATCAGGTGATTGTTTGTGGATTTGTGGTAAACGTCTTAGTTGTGATCTCAGTAATTAATTACCATTAAATGTTTTTAGTACGATTTTTTTATTTTGTATTTTCAGACTGTTCCAAGACTAACATGGGCTGGGACACGTGGCATAACATGCGGATAAAGCTCAGATGTCCCGACATCTACACGGGTCGCCGCCTGGAATCAGGCCTGTTTTCTCCACGCGGCACAATTGCAGGTAGGAAAACTGCGCATTTATTCAAGAATTACTCGTTTAAAAACTTTCAGGTACTTATGCAACATTTTTTAACGATGTTGTCATATACCGTTAGAACCAAAGATTATTGCTTCTAATACACACATAATATAGACAGTTTCTTCACCTTAGTTTTGATCGTTCTACTACGACAAAGGCATGAAGTACATATACATTGTAATACAGCACTTAAATCCACTCAGTGTAATATTAATGTACTTGTCCTCATTACTCATAAGGGTCTCGACACATATTCGCGTGATCGGTGACATGTTCAAATTAAATACGATGTAATGTGCGTGGGTTCAATGATCTCCAGTGAACTGGCGCTAATGTGTTTGTGCTTACGACGAGGCTTCGTATCGAACATCCTCTAAGCGGGAACGATATAACTTAGAGCGAGTCTACAGTTGATAAAATAATGCTGGTATTTTCACCCTGTAAATCATATTGATACGTAGATATATGTATGTAGGCATACTTGTGGGGTTGAAACTAAGTAGGGTTTAAAACACGGGAAGTAATGGGTACAGACTAGGCGAATTTTCCCTGAAATAAATCCAAATATTTGCAAGCCCTAGTTGAGATAGTTGTTCTTGGTGAGTTTGCTGTTAAACAGGTAGCTCTGTATGAACTATCTGGCCGAATCTATGAAAAAAATCGTAGTTGTCAAAACACCCAAACATAAGTGTATGTTACAGACGTCGGAAAATGTATGGACCGATTTGTAAATGATGTATTTGTAAAGCTTTTTGAGACGTTATCATTCATAAGGATACAAATGACATAATCTAACAACACAATTTAGTGAAACTTTACGAAGTTGTATATCACAACTTGGATTGTCAAAACAGTAGGCTTTATAAAGGTGGTTACGTGTATGAGCGTTCAGATAAAACTACGAGGGGCTCTTTATAGTTTATAATAATTTTCCCTCAAATCGAAGACACGTTCGATACGAGGTTGTACTAAAATAAGCTGAAAATTGCAGATCTTCGTTTGTTATTCAAATATGAAAGAAATAATCAACTGAGCATTATAGACTTTCAAAATAAGATTCAAACTATTTGTATGTACCTCATAGCACCTATATGTTTCCTTCGTGCATTTTATAGAGCATGAAGTAGGTAATGTTTTACAAAGCTATGTATGAATTGTCCCGATCTCGGTCCGACTTTACATGTACTAATTACCGATTTTACCTTTATCAAACTTCTTTACTTGGCGCTGTATAATTACATTGCGTCAAAACGCTCTATGTAACATTACACACAAATACTAAGATTAACCATCTCCTTTAAGAAGCTGCGGTTTACTATTCAGAAGGCAACACCGAGACGTAAGTTGCGAAGCTTCACCGCTAGAGGGCGGAGGGTGTCTCACTCCTATAGCAGGCTGTTATTAGGGAAAGCGGGCAGGAAGTTCGGCCGGTATTAGTTGGTACGGGATTAAGGCGTTAGAGCCGTGTTGTGACCGACTGAGCCCAATTACTAGCTCATTTGAAACCTTCTGTCGCTGATCATTATTGTTGTTTTCCTTCGTGTTTCTTGTTTATCTCGCTTTGTGTTTGGTTCAATGTTTGTACTATGCAAAAGTAGTTAAGTTGAAGGACTAGGTTTTTGTTTCATCCGTTAGGTTTAATCTTCTTTACAACCACTTAACTGACCTTTTTCTTTCAGTGAGCTTTAAAGTTTGAAAGCAGATAAACCCTACGACATAAGACATGATATACATTAAGTACCTCTCTTACACTGATTAACGTTTCAGTAAACCGCAGTTTGATGGCCACGTTATAAAAGTCTCGCATTGTTAGCTAACAAAATATCAATTACTAAACATAAATCATCGGCTTCATCAAAAAATGCTTAAGGGGAAAGCGTTTTTTCAACTAACTCTATATCAAACCCGCAACACTGTCATCCTTCGACATAATACATACACAAACACATATAGAGGTACAAACATTAGAACCACTAAAGTAACACCATTAACAAAAACTTTACTATCAGCCAGTCGCAACAAACTTGCACTACATAAATAACAAGAGTATCAGAAAGGGCTTACAAAAGTACTCCGCCCCTAAACTTAGCGCACTACCACTATGTAGATATACTTATAGTACTATGAACTATATAGTTATATAGTATAACGTAGTATTAATGCGTCACGGGTCACAGGCGACGTGGAGGTCTATCTATTACTCGTTTTGGCCGAGGAATGCGGTGTGTGTGTATAAATCTGAAGAATGTTTGAAGTAATATATGGCGTTTTGTTTTTCGTTTCACTGTCTAGACGAAAGGCTGTTAGCTCCTTAAAATGTAGAAACTGTTGTGTCCGGTCCATATTATTATCTGCTACTAGAGATGATTGTGACCATACTTAAACAAAACATAATTTTTAGAGCCGTCATCAGTACTGAAAAAACTAGTTATAAAAACGCAACTTTCTTCATGCTGCATATGGAAAACAAAATCTTTCACAACCGTAGGCGATAGTTTAAAAGTATATGATAGGAAGGACGCTGACATACTCTTTGAGATGTACATATGTAATCATACCTTAGCATCAAATAGTTCTTGTTTGCAAAATACATTTTAGCTAAAACACATACTAAAAAAAAGTATTATAACCTAAACAATACCTTCTCTCACTCCACTGTATCATCAGTCCGATGTTCAGACCGCGTCAATGATCCCTTGTTTGTGCACGAGCCGATCTAATTGCACCTCGTCCTAAGCTCTTAATCTGACGGATCGGTGGCGTCTGACTCCAGCGATCTATGAGCTACTTGTTAACTTTACTATACAACCGGCTATATTCATTCCTATTATGTCGGTCCTTCTTAAATACTTCACATAGTAAATATACTTTGTGTACATAGAATAGATCGAGTGTATTAAACGGCTTCAAAATCATGGAAAGTGCTTACAGACTTGTAATTTTACGAAGGACTCAGATAATCGATAGTTGGTTGTCTCAATAGCTGGTCATAGTTTGGTAAGAATAAGTATGTATATTATTTTATACTGCAGCTACTTTACAAATATGACTGTTTTACTTTTATTAAATTATGTCGACTTTACTCCAAGTCTAAAATCAATGACATTTTTTTTATCAGACTGTTGATACGTAACATAATTTCTCTGACAAGACATTTTAACCTGACAACAGTAGCGATGGCGTGAAAAATTATACTACCTAAACGAAAAGTTTATCATTATTTACGACCAAAAAACACGTTGAGGCAAATTCTTTGTTGTTATTTAGTAATTGTGGAGTGAACGGAATGGTGCAATAAAATGATATGGCGTTATTTGTTTGTTGCGGCTCGTAAACCCCGCGGAGGGTGGAAACTTTTTATTAATTGACTACAGACGATAATGGCACTACTATAATGTTTCGAAGGAAAACACACGGGAGAGATATAGGCGCGTTTATGCAGCATTCACAATTAAGTGTGAAATCATAAAAATGACAATGTATAACTTTTAGATCATTTGCTTTTGATAATAAATGAGTTTGTCGGTTTGTTTGAACTTACTCTTTCATAGCTAAAGTACTTAAGCGACTTAAAAAGTCCGAGCAGTGAAGCATATATTACTACCTCCTACTCTTTGAAAAACCGAGGCCTTAAATGGGTGATGAAAATTTTAACTTGAGCAATGCGGTTCAGCTTGTTTGTTGATAAAATAAGGCCATCATGTCCCCGTGCCCGCACACACCACTGTCCAGTATATCCTCACGACAGGGGTGTTCCTCACCGTCCATAAACAATGTAACACACAAGTTTTTTACAAACACCCTTAGCGGGGAGTTTTACAAGATTTGTTGTTATTTACCGCCGAGCGACGCCGCGCTGTTAACCGATACACAACTTTATCTGCCACCCCTTTGTTTTACAAGCTGTGTTACTTGTGTACGGTGTTTGTTTTGACTGCGGCTGAAGAACAGACCGAGGACGAGAGGTGAGAGTATGTTACACGTGGCGTTACTTACGTTAATGCAATGTAAACGTGACTGGACTTATATTATCATTGTTTGTTTGCTTTATATCCTTGACTGAGATTTTAATATTCAATTTAAGTATGTTTTATTTGGTCATTGGACATTGTGTTTCTTTTGTTTTTTATCTGCATTTACAAATGCATGATGTACAACGATACATTAGGTATACATATTAATTGTTTGAGGTATTCGTTGATTGGATACAACATTTTATATATTATGTTCGAGCGTTTCTTGCTTGTTTTCTCGTAATGCATTTAGGTACTCGATATTATCATGGTAGGTATAACATATACATAAACTCTGAAGCAATTAAATTTAAAAGTGTAAAACTACTTGTACAAATAGGGTATTCGTAATGAGATCTTTTAAAGATATCTTGCAAACTAATCAGCAGTTTTGTATCATGAAACTGTATGTTTTATAAGTATTTGTATAATTATATTACCTGATATATTAATTAATATAACCTGTCGTATTTCATTGTTGTGTGAACAGCAATATGTTGAATTGTCAGCGCGATGCCGCACTGACCGCAGCGAGTGAATTGTTTGAAAATTGTCCCGCGACCCAGAATACGCGCTCAATTTAACAACATTAGTATTAAATTTACACGTGGTTTTTAGCATTTACTATTTAGCATGTCTATGTTTTGACATAGATTTCACTTCACGATAGTAGACAAACATTATTTTTATCGGATAACTATAGGAACCTTTATTTTTTGGCATATGAAATCAGGAACCAAAATAATGTTACCTGACGCCATGTTAGTTATCTGAAATAGATGAATAAAGGACAATGATGAAAACAATTAATATTTCGCCGTGAAATACATAACATTTTACAAATTAAATATGTGTAGAATGGACGCAAATTAGACACTAAATTATATTACCAGAAGTCACAACCTATTTATCTGTAACTGTGAATTGTCTCTGCACCATGTTTTGCTTCTTGTGAATGACTTATTCAAGTAGGTACACGTTCCAAAACTACTTTCTCTCTACTCAAAAACTTTTCTCAATTTAAAATCCACTACAAGCTCTCAATCTTAAGCCGAACTGGAGTAAGTAACACTTAGCGTGCTCAGGTAGTACCTGCTACTAGCTACCTACTTGCTAGTATTCACTTTGAGGCACTAAGTTAGTCGCGACGGAGTAATGCAGCCGCGATACAACTTGTTTGAGAATACTTGTACTTTGTACAGAGTAATGGAGCTTGACACTCGCAACTATTGAACATTGTTTACAGCAGAACTTGGAGCAGTCTTGATAGATGGATGGGTTTCATTATTAGGCTACTTTCAAGTTTTACAATGGGTTGATTGCCCAAGTGAAAAGTTCAATATTAATTCCACCGCATATACGTGCCATTTTAACCACCGCACCGGTACTAAGTCTGACTCAAAATACATACTTATATATCGTAGCAAGTGGCGTTTTTTGATCTCTGCCTATTTCTATGGGAAAAAGGTGTGACTATGTAGGTAAAAATTACGTTAGATTAAATCATGGTTGTTCACGTTGTCGTTTTGCGATATCTAACAACTTACTCTCTTACACAAGCCCTTGACAACTTTATTTAACTATGTAAAGAATTAAATTCTTTGAAATTGATTAAAGTGGTTGACCAATGTAGTACCGACGCAAGTATTTTGCCTGTCTATCGAGTGTGGACAGTGTATGCATCAGTATGAGTGATGCGCCAGACGACAGTTGGTAAACAGGCGGACACAATAGCGCGTATCGGTATCAGCGCGCAACACGCTGCATAGATTGATGACATGTCGCCGCGTCGTGTGAACACGCGCGACATGACGCGCGACATGCACGCCTCATGGCAAGTGTGAGCGGGCTTGTAATAGCTTGTATGACACTTTGTTTAGTTCAGGTCAATTTGTTATGGATAAAAATACTTTTTGAAAATTTATAGCTAGATTAGGTACATGTTCAAGAAGAATTACACAGGGACGCTTTTTATTAAATATTTCGAGGACAAATGTATAATAGAATACGGGAATTAACGCGAACACGCATTTTTACCTTAAAATGCCTAACGTTACGGCGCAGGTTGCACTCGCCGTGGTCGCAGGCTGGCTTATTTATTTCGAGGATTATTGTCTGGTTTATAAATGTTCCTTTTCTACAGCAATTTCGAGGCTCCATAATCTTTCATCAATCGTAATGCATACGTTGCATTTAAGAGTTGACTTTTTAAATACAATTAATTTTTATAACAGCTGACCGATATTGTCCACATTATGTATAATTTTAACACGAATACATGAAGTGATGGTGTAGTAAATTGAATACTAAAGCACTAAAGCTGGGAGGTAATGCTAACGACACATTGTCGTGTAGCGCCTCCCGTTCCTTGTCGTGAAGTAATGAGCGTTCGCTACTAATTACCGAACGACACGTGTGGATCTCCGTACACATTAGAGCATGAAAAAAATACAATAAATCTTATATGGTAATAGAACGGTAAGAGAACAATTTTTACGGTTATTATTTCGGTTACGGCACGAATAAGAAATATGAAAAAGAAAGAAAAATGCTTAGATCTAGTCTTGTTATTGTTTTCCACCCATAACTAAGATGTAATGTATGAAGTTTTGTATTCTTAATTACTAGCAAGTTGGAGTTTTTGGACAGGCATTCAGTTTGCCTGATTTTTCTTATATAGAATGCCCATGACTATGCCTTCGAACCTGAATCCTATAAATCGCTATATCTGTTCAATAGTGAAAGCGTGAACAGCCGAGACGAATCCGTGTTTGTTATTTTAGGTGTATATTGTAACTTTCTGTTTTTATATTCTGTCGAGCCAGAACATTGTTGTAGCGCAGCATCGCAATCTCTAATGCGTATTCACCTTTGACTTTACATTGCACTGATATAACGTATTACGAGTACTGGACAATTTATAATTAGTTTTGCATATAAAAGCATGTTAGGGGTAATTAGTTTCACGATGTTCTACATAAACGGTGGTAGTAAATTAACCTGACATCAAATCACACCTGTAATGGATGTAATGTGTTGATGGGTTCATTGCCCCCGTGCTTCATGGAAATAAATACTATAGTGAGGTTTTAATAGAGATATGAGTGTTTTTCGTGTTACAACTAATTGGTACAATTATGTTATAGCTTTGGATAGGTATAATTTATAGTACTATGTGTTAATTTCGTGCTATTTGGGACGGTTTTAGAGTTTCAGTTTTGTCTTCTGCCAAATAAGAAAATAAAAAGGTTAAATTGTATCTAAACTAGTCGTGTAATGAACTAGAAACTGATATCAATTTACAATTTGTTCCTTTCTGCGTGGTTAATCTATTAAAAACTTTTATTTATAGGGAAACTAATTGGATCACTTGTAAAGTAAATACTTCATTCCTACGTATTAACTTCTCTACAGTTATAACAAATTAGTCAAATGTGACGTAGTTTATAAAGTATACGACACAGTCGATTTCATAAATGGCAGAACTCGGTGTAAGTACATTCTTCAACTCAACTTGTTACAGAAGCCTATTAGGCGACGCCCGACAACTTTCAGTTGAGTTAGCGTCCTTTCACACACACCGACGTGGAGAGCACACTGAGCCTTCAAAGACCAGCTTCAAGACAACTGCATAAGACTTATCGTTTTTTTATTGGTTCTTTTAGAAAAGACCATAGTAATATCACTATCATGATAAAATCGACGACCGTTTATTTGAAATTAGGTAGTGATTAAGATAAAATCCCGAAGCGTTTGCCTTAAAGGCTACTTTTAAATTAAAATGTCAACGAGGAAACAGCGTCTAGCAAAGTTTAGAGCAAGAATTAATCTCAGAGAGAGCAAACCAACATCTTAATTTACTTCTGCTTTAATTACCATCATGCTTTGAGCTTTTCGGTCTATGGGAAAGGTCACTTACGGTCCTCAGACGAGGCGTCGTGGATCCTCACACGTCCCCCTCACCTCCTTCCCTCCCCCTCTCCCCTCCGGGCTGGGTCGCGCGTCGCGCGTGTCTGTGAATACGTTGGCGAAGCGTGAGTTTGCGCCATTGATAGATTAGCGACAACTTCGCAACTTCGCATACGCGCCGCCACTGATAACTGTGTAACCAAGTGTTTGTGTAACACCCACACAACCACACACGTATGGGTATGACAGTACATTATAAATGCCACAATTGCCTACTTCATCTACAGCAGCGTATTATACAGCAGCACACCCCCTGAGTGCCACAGAGCTCTGGCTAGTTTGATTCGTAGTCCTCGAGTTTTTGAGTTTCTCTGTCGAGAAATTTTCAGCCAACTCGGATCACAGAATTGTATGTCTTAGTTTTGTTTGTTTCATGACTGTTATAGAATGAAGTCTGTGTATAGAACTTGAATTTTTATTTCAAGGTCACTCGTACAATACGCAAGTTAATAAGAAAGAAACTAGCTCCCCTGTAGACGTAGTACGTGTCGCAGAGACTGGCCCTACGCCGGTATGACACGCACACGCAACTTATTAATATCGAACTAACTACAACCACATTAGTTCTGCCACATACTTATGGACTTATCCTTTAGCTTACGAATACCGTTTTGCAGTAAGTGTTCATATGTGATATTAAGATCGATATTTTTCTACTTCATTGCTGTACCAGTGGCCACGTGTTAAAATTGAAACTGGGTTTATAAATTCTACTTTCTTATATTTAAAAAACAAAACAAGTTTTTCTTGGCATCTTATCTCCCGTAGGTCTTGATTGTTATTTTATTAAAAAGTGAGACTGACTTTTAGATGGTCTAAAAATGTAGTTCAAATATCACATAGGTATTTGTAACACAGATTATTTGCGACTAAACTCGCTAACTGTATTCTGTATTTCTTAAACTTTTCACCTGGATTAAAGCAATTTAAATGTTCTATTTTCTAATTAAATACTATCGTTCGCAAGCAATCTTTCTTAAACAGTTAACGAAGGTCTCTTTTTGTAGTTAAATTGAAAGCGCATTAAAACGATTTCATTATAAAATGATATTCTTTAAGTAAATAGTTGTATCAGCGCTTGTTTCATTTTCAATTATGACAAGCGTCATTGAGATACCTTTAGAAACACTTTAATCTAGAGAGATTAAGTTTTAAAGCTATTCTAAAACTACACTTAATGGCTTAAATATTATAATAGACAAAGAAATTATAGACTTTTGTGGAACACTTTGCAAAATAAATTGTTTAAAGCGACAGACTATTGGTTTAATTGAGTAAACTGTAGAAAGGAGTTGAGATGTAAGACTCGCTTAAGTAACTTTTTGGAATTAAGAAAGTTATAAAATTAGTAACTTACTAATACATTTCGATGGTATCACGCTGTAGATCACTTTCGTTAAATGCTATTTAAAATCGATTTGAAAAAAATATTTTGTTGGAAAACAGGTACTAATGACGATGACCAGTTATTAAAAACTAGGTGACCCGCGTAACTTCGCTTGCGTCACATAAAGAGAATGGTTCAAAATTTTCCCCGTTTTTGTAACATTTTTCACTGGTACTCTGCTCCTATTGGTAGTAGCGTGATGATATATAGCCTATAACCTTCCTCGATAAATGGACTATCTAACACTAAAAGAATGTTTCAAATCGGACCAGCAGTTCCTGAGATTAGCGCGTTCAAACAAACAAACAAACAAACAAACTCTTCAGCTTTATAATATTAGTAGGTATAGATTTCGATAGATACTCAATAGTCAATAATAAGATGGTTTCAATGTTATAATAATACTGCATTTGTGGCACGGGCAAAATACTTTAAGTTTTTCTTATCATAATAGTAGCTCGGAGTATGGTAACCTGCCCAGGATATGACACGCAAACGAAACACAAGTATATCTCATACATATCTGTTTACACTTTAGTGTATAACAGGCGTAATATTACGTACTAGCTGACCCGCGCAACTTCGCTTGCGTCACATAAGAGAGAATGGGTCAAAATTTTACCCGTTTTTGTAACATTTTTTATTGCTACACTGCTCCGATTTGTCATAGCGTAATGATACATATATAGCCTATAGCTTTCCTCGATATATGGACTATCTAACACTGAAAGAATTTTTCAAATCGGACCAGTAGTTAGTGAGATTAGCGCGTTCAAACAAACAGACAAACAAACATACTCTTCAGCTTTATAATATTACTAGCTGACCCGCGCAACTTCGCTTGCGTCACATAAGAGAAACATAATTTTCCCGTTTTTGTAACATTTTTCACTGGTACTCTGCTCCTATTAGTCGTAACGTGATGATTTATAGCCTATAGCCTTCCTCGATAAATGGTCTATCTAACACTGAAAGCATTTTTCTAATCGGACCAGTAGTTCCTGAGATTAGCGCGTTCAAACAAACAAACAAACAAACAAACTCTTCAGCTTTATAATATTAGTATAGATAAGTATAAGTATAGATGTAATTAAGGTATGTATTTAATTACCAAAGCTCTTTGATTAATTAACTATCATTTCCCCAAGTCAATCTAGGATCAAAATTCTAATAGTCTCGTGTAATCTGTCGGCGGTTCGTTGTGCCGGTTATGTTGTTGATAAATGATTGACGAGGATCCGTAGTCATTAACTGTCAGATAACTCATCGTATATAGCCTGTATACATCGTACAGCTGTGACGAAGGTTGTATTGAGCGGTGACGGACGCGATATCTAGTGATAACTAACAATTAAGAAATATATTATAGACTAGGTATTTAAAATCAGGTTATTGTATTATAGTTTGCTTTTGCGAAGGTTGAGGGCACGTAGGTAGTGCATTAATAAACTAGTACCTCACCAGGCTAAAAATATCATATTTTGGATTTTCCCTATTACTAACAAAAGTATGCATTACATAACTTTCGGAAACTGAAGAACTGAACTAACTAGCAACACACCTGTGCAAAATTCGTGTCCGAACGTTTTGTGCAAGACTCGTTCTGTGTTATTTAAGTACCTACGTCGCATCAGTCGAAACTATATATGTGACATACAACATTCATTTGGCGCAGGACCTTTCATCACCGATCATTTGGCGCTGAAAGTTTGGTAAATGTATCTCTACTATAAAAGTCAAGTCTACTTTGCTCAGCGCAAAACCAACCTTGGATTTCGCAATCAACAGTGCTTGATTTATTTGAGCTTCAACATACTATTAAGAATTTATATTCATACTTAATTTTTTTTCTTACAGGTATAATATAGTGTGCATTATAATTTACTGCTCATAAAAAATCAAATAATTCTACTTTCATTTAAAATTACATGTAATAAACAATAATGACACTTTTATAGTGGCAATAAAATAAAAATGCATATTGCAAGTTGATAGATATATACAATACACGTGTGACTGTTTACTAAGATTATTTTGAGAAAGTCATAAATAAATGTGCAACATTACCTACGTGGTCCAGTGTTTATGGCTACTGATCTTGAAGCTTTCAGTTTGATTTCCGCGTTGCTCGTGACAAATGCTTATTTATGTGATTTACTTTCTTTAATAATTTTGTTTTATCTTCTTAAATATTTTAAATGAATTATTTATTAATTTAAATGAAATAATTTTAAGAATGAATAAAAACACTATTAAAAGATCCTACGCTAGTAAAATAAAGAATATTTTAAGTAACAGTAATAAAATAATATTAGTACAAAATAATAAAACGTAAACGTCCGTAGCACAATGTCCTTCATAATAGTTCTTGCAATCATCACTTCGATTTATAAATACTGTCTACACATTCATATTTATTTGTTATTACACGACGATGGATAACTCACACGTAATATATTATACTAATATTATTGTGATTGAAAACATCAAACAATAATTGTATGTGTATTTGTTATAGTTTTTAGATTTTCCTGAAAATGTCTACGCTTCAATTTGCGAATAGACTTGTGGAATATTTGGCGAAGGTTGCTTAAAATACATACACACAAAAAACATTTACTATGTGTGATTTTGAAAGTTTGGCTGTGTGGATGCTTGTTTGTTATTCGTTACGCTAAAACTATTGAATGCATTGTGATAAAATCTTGTGTACATAATCATTAATAACCAGGATTATACATAGAATATTTTTTGCTCCAGGAAATCTTTACAAGTATTTTATTTATTTATTTATTTATTTTATTTTAAGAAAGCTTACAGACTAATTACAAATTTATATAATCCAATAAATCTTTATGTTGCTAATGACAAGCTTCCACAAATGAATATCTTTAAAAAAAAAAAAGTGTATGAACTATCACAAACTCACACAATTCTCATTATTTTTTTGTATCGAAAACTATTGCTGGTTTGTACTTCCTTCAAAATAACTATTGGTTAGAAGTCTGCGAACCGTGGCCGAGCTGGTGTTAAATAAGTCCAAATTAAATTCTGACGACATATCGTTAAAACTGCGTACACAACGTATAAGGTAGGAGTTTCGTCTATAGTTTGCAGTGGCATAAGGTGTGTCAAGCAAAGGACGCTGTCTTAGACCTAACTGGTTTGTTCTAAGTCCGATATTACCCAATAGTTCACTACTGTCAACCAAGCCATTTGCTACATTTACCAGAAAGCAAATATCGTTCACAGTTCTCCTGTATTGTAACGGTAAGAAATGATATCGCTGACAACGCTCATGATAGTCTGCCAATCGCTGATGAGATTTGAAGTCCAAGTACCGCATGAATTTTCTTTGTATTTGCTCGATGCGGGATATATATATTTGGTATTGTGGATTCCATACTTGAGATGCATACTCTAGATGGCTGCGTACATAACTACAATATAATATTTTAACCGTTTTTAGTGACTTAAAACAGGAAGATGACCTCAATATGAAACCTAGAGCCTTGAGTGCTTTACCTATAATATAATCAATATGCTTGTCAAATAATAATTTAGAGTCCATAAGTACACCGAGATCTTTAATGTGCTCCACTTTTAAGATATCTTCGCCATTTAGGGTATAACCCTGCCCTAATGTAGATCTTTGACGGGAGAATGTCATGTAGCAGCATTTGGATATATTTAGCTGTAGTTTATTTTGTTTGCAGTAATTACCAAAACTATCCAGATCTCGTTGAAGATGCTCGATATCAGATGAACTTCGTATAGTTTTAAGGACTTTCATATCATCCGCATATAATAGTATATAAGAACTCTCAAAACACGACTTAATATCCAGTATGAATATAATAAACAACAATGGGCCTAATAATGATCCTTGTGGGACACCGGAAAGGATTGAGCACCAACTAGACGTATAGCCCTGTAATACTACAGCTTGAGTGCGATTTTCAATATACGAGCAAAACCAACGGTATAAATCGCCGTGTATACCCGCAGCAAGTATCTTTTGCAGTAACAGACGATGATCAATACGGTCAAAACATTTGGTGTAATCCGTATAGATCACATCGACTTGCGCCCCCTGCTCCATACCTCTAGAAATAAAATCATGGGATAGTATTAAATTCGACGTAGTGGAACGACCACGGAGAAATCCATGTTGTTCAGATCCAAAATTGTTCTGTATCGCCGAATAAACACCACCATAGACGATACGTTCCAATACTTTAGAGAACAAACATATTTTAGATATCGGACGGTAATTTTCGACGTCCGACCTATCTCCTTTCTTCAATATAGGCGTGATAAAAGCGGATTTCCAAATACGTGGAACAACACCTTCTGCCAAGGAGCGTCTATAAAGTATACAGAGTGGTGTTACTAAGCTCTCTGCCAGACTAACTATGAATATTGGGGGAATAAGATCGGGCCCACCAGATTTGGAGAGATCAAGGCCCTTCAATATTTTAAAAACATAATCAGACGAAACAGATATTGAATTAATAAAACTTACACAGTTACCAACATGCGTTTCTTGAAGGGGATGGTTGGCTTCTACTTCTAGCCTTGGACTTTGAAAGTTTGAACTAAAATATGTTGCGAACAGATCACAGACACCCTGACCCGTGTCAGCAGTTACGTCACCATACCGAAGTATGTTAGGATATGAGCCATTCGTTTGTTTGCTTTTAATATAAGACCAAAAAGCCTTCGGGTTTGAGACTATCAACGTTTCTATATTATTAATATATGAATTAAAGCACTCTTGCTCTAGCTCAGTAGCTCTTTGACGCAACAATGAAAACGAGTGATAATCACTAATATTCCCGTAGCGTTTGTATTTACGATGATATTTAGTCTTTTCCTTTAAAACCTTCACCAATGCCTTACTATACCATCGGGGGTGCGACGTTTGTCTTACTGATTTAAGGGGTATATATTTGTCTCTCATTTCATATAACTTATCGTAAAAAATGCCAACCGCATCGTCCAAAGGCTGCCTACTCAACAACGCATCCCAGTCAATACAATCTAATTCAGACTTGATAGAATTGTAATCACCGTTATAAAACATATATTTTTCGGACAGCCTTTCTTCAAGCTTGTGAAGTTCTACAAACTCTGCATTAATGACTAGAGGTTTATGATGGTGATCAATAGGTACAGACAGCGGCTATGAAGCCAGTTATTAAATAAAGGAGCTAATGTGCTTTTGACGGTTGTCCAAACTCTAGACTTTAACACAAAACATACCTGAAGTATACTATTTTACCCAATATGTAGGTAATTATACTGTGTTATGAATATTTATAACCTTACAGCTAGGTTTTTTTACTACTCCAGCAAGCAAAAGGCATACACTTATCGAAATTGTTCCAAAAATACTCACTCCTTGAGTGTATCGTAATCCACTGTGAGTCGAAGGGCTCGGCTCTGACGTCACGCGCTCCACAGACACACGACACTGCAAACACCACTCCATATAGTGATTTGATTTATATTGATACCAGTTGCTGCCTGAATAAATAAATATGTAGATAAATTATTAAAAATCATATTAACCGAATCGTGAAACTTTTCCTCTTTTGAAGTCGCTTAAAAACAATTGAATATGGCCAGTTATTTTTTTGAAAAAATCTTTACTTTTTCTTACAATTGGACAAAAATACTGGCTAAAATAAGTCGGTCCTCAGGGACTATTGGAAACCGACAAACAACGGACACAAAGTTGAACCAGAGTTGAAAAATTTATCTGTATAGAATAAGAAAATAAATTCTATGTGGGATTCTAACAAACTAACAAACTCTGAGGAATGTGCAGGGGTAGTCGTGTAATCACCCTATTTAGTACGTCACAGATCCTAATATTGTTATAGACTTTGATTTTTATATCACCAAAAGGAAGTAAGAAACCTAATAGCCTTTCTATTGTTACAAAATCATCAGCAAATCAGTAGCTAATTCCAATCTGAAGACAGAACTAATTTCCGTATATATTATTATTATTGAACATAGTAATTACATTAGGAATCCATTCATATCCAACTGTAGCCCAACAACATATTAGGGAGTCTTGGCATGCACAATCTACCTGGATTAAAGTTAATAATTCTGTGTATTTCTAAAATAAAATAGCTTTAACAAACAGTAGCTCGATTCTCTACTGCTATCGACTACCGACAACCGGCTAGCTATCAAGTAAATTTGCACTAATATCTGATCAGCTCTAGCGTGCTTCAGACGAACTATTTAGACTGTACATTTTAAATGCCAAGCTCTCGATACTCGACAATACCGACTGTAGACAATTGCACTACCGGTCATCGTCAGCTGCATAAGCATGAGGCCACACTGGCACTGATGTTTTAAATTCTGAATTTAGTATAGCTCCACTAGTTCTTGCATACAAGGCTCTCTACTCAGTTGTTAGACTATAGTTGGACCGCCCACGCGTCTCTGTGCGAGACGTATTGAGCGGCAAGTGGCGGCAAGTGGCGGGGAGGCTTCCAACACACTCGTATTTCCTAATATTACTAAAATAAACGTACTAATATTCTACCACTAACTGAAGGTTGATGACATGCAACTGTTGTGACCAGACATAAGAGAGATTTTCCTTCACTAAATTTCAATGTGAGTTCAGTCGTCACTATTTTTCTGTCATTTACGGCCAGGTGAGTGTGCAAGAGCTTGTGCCAAGGACGTTATCAGCATGATATGTAGTAGTAGCAGTAGAAAAAGTAGAAAAGGGGTAAGCTAACTATTAAATTAATATTATAATTTTTTGTGGACCATACAAGTCAATCTAACATACACCTCCTTTTTGTTGGGCATATAGGGAGAGTACTTTAACACAATGAAGAATTATGAGTTAGCTTATTTGCACAATTTCTCCTTAATTATCAAGACTTAACAAGCATCGTAGGAATTGTACTCATTTTTCTTTGTAACTAAGAAAAGCACCAACAATGTAAGGTTAGTAACATCAGGTGTGAGATAATGCAGGCTTCGTTATAACTCCGCGATCTCGTATAATAAGTAGTAACAAAGTAAACGAGCTCGCTGTAAACACGCCGCTGTTTACATTACTTACCTTTGTTAACGCTACCCTGAAATATATACGTTGTACAGTTTACGACTAAAATACAAGAGAACATGTTCTTAGTATTATACTAATTCCGGGCTGCTTTTGAGAATAAAGACTATTCCCGATCTAAGAATTATTTTTGTTAATACTTTTAGAGTTAAATTTAAATCAACACATCCATTTGCGTATGCGAAATTAATATTTATTATTATTTCGTGTGTTCGATACACGATTATAAACGCCGTGAAGGTATTATTTACGGATAAAATAACACCATTATTTTTTTGCGCTGTTTCAAACCCACGATATCCTGCTTAGTGAGGGTGACACGGCGACAATCTATCTATTGAGCTATATGCGTTGACATTACATATACTCATTACTGTTGAATCTTAAGAAATTAATAACACACCTTGCCCGAGAATCAAGTTCAGTACCTTAAAATAAGCATGTGCACAGTTAATACTATATTAAGCATTTCTAAGTAAAATCTCCACTAAATAAGTTTGAAGTACTTACAAAACTTACTCTTAAAAATCCAGCCGGCACTCGAACTGTGGACTGCAGACGCATAGTTGCGTGCACTCCACCTCAACGAGCTACATAGTTGGAGAGAAAGCTTGTTGACTCTACCTGCACCTCACAACTAATGTGCAGAGTCAGTCTGAGAATTACAACTATTTGTGCGCTTAAGTTAGTATACCACTACTAATTCTTTACTATTTTATACTAATTATTATGACCTTGTGAACAACAAATTAATCGTTTAATTATATTATTAGCTAGAAAACTCGTGCGGCTCTGCCTGTGTTCATGCCAATTTAGGAATGATTTTTTAATTTAAATCTTCATCAACATGATGATCATGAATTTAAATCTATTTCCTTCATATCATCCGGCTTAATTACATCAAAATCGCGTCATTTTGTGCTGCTTAATAAATGTTAGTTACGATTAAATATTAAGTTAGTGTTCCACATATTGCCGAGGATTTTCAAGCCGCCTAAAGTCTTTTACAGACTTCTGTATTGCCAATAGTCAATCTGTATATGTATGTTTTATTATTCTCACTAATAAAAATAGTATCTCTAAGACATTCACATGAGCTCGAGAGATAGAAAGACATCATATTAAAGTTATGTTTATGTCTTTCATTCGACCTTGAGACAGTGTATTTATGGAGTCATACGATTCTTAAGTCCATATAGAATAGTATGTTGTACCTACATAAAAATATATTATATAAATGTGTTGTTAATTTTAAAGTACTCGCACAATTTTCAGATATATATATGTTGTAAAAATACAGACTTTATTATGAATATGTCTACAGTTCTATGAAAATATTGTGACAGATATCACGTTTTATTTTATTTTAATATTTCACGTGATATTTTTATATCACTTTTAACTTTTGTCAGTAACGTGAAGTCAACTCTACTCCCGAATAAATGTTAAAGACTCATATTATTAATATACATATATCATACAGTAACAGTGTATTCCTTAAGAATGTTATTCATATAATCATGTGAAAAAGCAACAAACTCAACTCTAAAGCTGAACTTAAATGAACAATCACGACGAGTTTTCTCAGTCACGGCTTAATCGAGTAAAATTTTTGGTGAGAACGAACCTTTCAATAATATCTTAAAAGTTTTCTCAAAACAAATTATAACAGAATGAGACATTTGAAAAGACATTTACCAAATGGAGAGGCTTGCACGCACGGTCTTGACAACTTACTAAGTAATAAATACGTCGTCGAGTTACAAATGAAATTCTCCAAGCAAAGGACTCCACACGTTTTAGAAAGAGAGTTATTCAATTTACGAGATCTTTGATGGCACACAATGTCGCGGCAGGAACTCTCACTTTTATTGGTTTTAATGGAGGCCTCGCGAGACCACTCTCCGCTAATGAAATTACAGCATTTCCTTGTACAATCGTAAGATCCATAGGTAGGAGATCTCGCGAGATATGCGGTATAAAAGGCGAATTTATTTTTTGTAATATTGTGGAGGGTTCGGAAGGTATTGTAAGAAGGCTACGTTATTACTGGGTATTGTTAGTGAGAGGTAATACAGGTGCGATTCCCCAAGCGCGCTCGGCTTAACCCACGCTGACGGAGAATGGAGGCGACGAAAAGGTTCTTCGTGAACACTTGGTGCGTGTTGGTGGGCTTTTTGTTATGATCTTTTTGTTAATGGCAGTGGGCTATCTACTTATTACATAAGAATATATCTACGAACAAGAATGTGGATGCCAGCCGTCATTTAAATATTTCCTTGCATAATTAATAGCACATTTTTAACGAGGATTGTTGGGTATATCTACTTCTACTTCCCTATATTTTTTTAAGTTCATTAACCTTGATGTAAAGCTGACCTCGAATCTCAAGGAAACCAAAGTAAGATCACGCTTATCTCCGTGTTACATGTTCTATAATTCACATTGAAATATCATAGCAGAAAAGACTCCCGTGGACTCAGCACTATGGCTTATTATTTTCCGTGAGTATACGAGTGGAGTGGTGTAAGCGGGAGAATTTCGTCGTCGCCACTTGACAGTTAGTTGAGGCCGAGAGTGAACCAGCGACTGTTATTAGTTTGTTCATTACCCGAGGCTCTCATTACGGATTGTGCAAGTTCGCCTCACTCGGGCAACTTCCAGGACGGCCTCATTAATGCCGCGATGTGAATATTACGTTTATGTTGCTGACTGGAACGTTTGCGCACCGAAGTTATAACTTAGTTGGTGGAAAGTTTAAGAAATTAATACTAATGATGTATTAGTATAAGTGTTTCCTTATGTTACTTTATATTGTTTAGCTGTAAGATAGCATGCTGATGTAAGTTTGATTCAATACATAAATTTCCTCTCCGGCCTTTAGGGTGAAATGGTAACGGTGCTACCACAACGTCGAAAGGTCGTATGTTTATTCCCACGAATCATTTGATTCAGTTAGTGCAAATAATTATTCCGGGACTGCTTGTATTCTTTGTCAATTATTTATAAAAGACACAATTGCATTCGTATGAATGCAGTAAATGAAATAGGGTAGAATACAGTGAAGAATATTTAAATTGACTTAAACTTATTATGAAAACTGCTCATATATCAGTATGTAGATGATATGTTCCATATAAACTATGCATTATATAACAGTTCAAGTGGAGTATGTGAGCAGGTGAGTAGTACTCGCGCTAGTAATCAGCTTGAGAGCGGGGCTCCCTCGCGATGTTCCCTCGCGGTGTTCCCTCACGGTGACCTTTCCACGTTATTTGTGGCGTTTCATCTCACTTTGAGTAATACTCGCTTTGATAGATGGAGAATAAAGTGAGTGCTTGTTTGTAAGTAAGTATTTGAATGCTTGTAGCCCGTTGCATGATCACAAAAACTGTTATATTTCCGTATATTTATTCGGGTTTACCTGTAATCTATTCAGGTTTTTGAAATTTTTATAACATATTTCATGTAACATTACGAGACATGTCTGGTTATGATATTGAGGTTTTAGTGTCACAATGAATACAAGTACATAGTTCATATTAAATTTATTCTGGGAAAAGTACAGTAATCATGTCATCATCAATCAGAACCGTGGACAAGATCCAGTACATAATAATCAAGTGTTAGCGCAATGAGAAACACAGTTCACGACACACTTTGGTATCGCCACATATCATGAACTGAATTTAAAACCAGCGGCATATCAGTATTATCAAAATAGCTACAAACAAAACTACGTAAATTCTTCACATAAAAACAACAAATCAGCACTCGTCCCGCGTCCATACACCGTCCGATACCAGAACATAGCCCCTGACAGAAACAATAGCGCGGTCGTCGACGCGTACAACTCATGTATAATACACGTACAGACCTACAATTACAACTGTAGTCATTCACAACAGACTATGCTAATGAAATATTGTGCTCCAGTGATAAACGTTATTCATAGATAGCTTTTGTTTTAATTTGCTATGGGACATGCATTTTTTTCCTTAGAAGGTAAGTGGATTTGTAGATATCTCCCGTACCTTTTGGTACTGTGGCTAGTAGTAATAATTTGATGAGTCTATAGCAATTTTGTCTATAACAATTTAAATCAATTGATTTTAGCTGAATTATATTGGCTGGATAATCAACACACATTTAAATCTATAAATACTTTATCTAACCCTGAAAATGTGTAAAATTTTAATTAACCTTACAACCAAAATCACTTGCTCAAACTAAATTAAAATACGAATTTGAATCACAACAAAATTATCATAAAAATAATTTGTCGGGTAGTTTGACAAGCAATCTTGTTGACTTTCACCGAACACCTGACTACACAAATTGTCGACATAATATGAAACATTCTGACACCGAATAAAGTAAGAGGAAATACGGTTGACGGAAGCGAACAACTCATTGTCTATGAATAATAGATAAATAGACACACATGAGACGTCAAGGACGGTGTATTTGTGGGTTCAATAAAAATCTTAACGCGACAATGTTATTTATTCGGGTGCGCGGGAGTCGGCCGCCGATGACGTCACGTGCGTGTGTGTATAGCGCTCACACATGTGTCAAATCTAAACACGCCTATATAGTCGTTCGGTTTTCTAATGTTCACGTCAAAGAGATGCCTCGAGAGACTCAGCAGAAACAATAAAATACTATTGTTTAAAAGTATTTAGGTTCTTTTACTGGGTAAAGTTACATCGGGTTTGGCTGTCAGGAATCTAGCCCTGCGGGCTTATCACGTATCTCAGTTGACAGCTACTGTACGTCAAATTGATGGTCACTATTCAGTACATTGCTGCTTTGACTTAACGTGTTAATCACTATATTTTAAGAGAGAAAACAATGTACAGCATAGTGGCTTTCAAATGTTTGACAACTGAGATACGTGATAGCCCCCCTGATTAAGTTTACGAGAAACATTGTTTAAGTCAATTATGACAACAAACTTACTTCTAATTATGTCAATAATAATCATGTTATAAGTTTTACGATGGCTATTACAGAACGTTTTGGAAAAAAAAACAAAACTCTTTCGGTGCGCGCACACTCAATATTTGAACTTGAAATCACGCACACACAAGCATAACCAGTTATCACAATACGCACAGATTTATTGTGAGCGATGACAGTGGTATAAATCAGTATGTTTTATAGAGCGGCCATTAACACTGACATAACAGCTCTCGGTGAGATTTAGTTGATGTTGAGTGTCCCGCCTCAAACACGCACTTCCGCGGTATCGATACTTAGAATAGTCTGATTCAAGGCCGCATATTTGCTCGCTTGCAGATGATGTATCTTAAGATTTGTTGTCGCAAGGTCGTGCGTGTAGACCTTGCGATAAACGCACGTGTATTGAAATGTATGAAAAAAGCCAGATTTATTTATTTTCTTGTAGGGAACATAGGTAGGTATTAATATTTGGCAATAAATTATCTGATTTATTTTATTTGATTTGCAAGAATAAAAGTAATCTTAGTAACTTTTTCTTTTAATTGCTCCAACTAACAACAAGAGAAAATGAAATAGTAACCACACAAAAAATATAGCATGAATGCGCATGTGCATTCAGATTTAAAATTGATTGATACCGTCAAAGTCTCGTCAGTTTGACTTTCTAAAACTATCTTTACGCAAACTGTCCTATATATTTTTCCACTATATTACGACTTTATGAATTATATAGATTAAAAGTCACTAACCTAGCATTAATATTTATTCTCACTCATTGCCTATTATTATGCGAATGAAGTAACCAAAATTTACTAAAAATATAATCTCTTCAATACACCAAAGAAGAATTGCAATAATAATCACTCTACGTTCACCCATCATTCTGAAGTTTACGACGTTAATAACAGGTTGCATTAGTTTTAATACAGATATCAGTACTGAGCGCGCTCTCAGCTGTGAGCGCGGCTCTCAGGCTCTCAGGCTCTCAGGCTGTAAAACTCCACAAAGGAGTTTACGACTACCATTAACGCTACCTACGTGTTTCTACTGATTAATTAGCTTAACTTTTATTATGGACCGATGTACTTTACTTGATGTGTTCGTACTAGTTCAGCCGCGCGACTTTGTTCGCTTGTTATTCAGTATGTGAAAATATAAAACGGTTTTTTTTATTAAGATGTTGAATGGCCAATTTTAACAAAATATTTCTATACGATTTTTTATCACACTTAGTTTTCGAGGTTTAAACGTCAAATTGTAATACTTAAATAGTTAGTCATGGCTGTCGTCATTTAAGATAACAGTCTTTAAGCCATGTCAAAGACCTTCGGGCGACTTGAACAACTTTGACACTAGGTTGACCACTAACCATACGAAAAGAAGAAGAAGAATAATGGTTATACCGCTGTACCTACCTCATCAAAACCGGTTCGATGGTATATTCATCAATGCAAAACAGACAGAATTACATTTGCTAATATATAATATAAGCATGGATGGTGCACATCGCAGTTCAACATTCACATTAAAACCTGTAATAAAAACTTATTTGTTTGTTTTAATGTTCAGGTAAAAGGTATATTTCTATCTGTTGCTCAGCAAAAATTAAGAGATATTGGATGCAAAACACTCGGGAATTCAATCATGCAAGTATTGTATTACATTAGCGACCCAGTTTCGCCCGAAAAAAAAAATATTTTACACGAAACTTCAACAAATAATACATTAAAATACCTTCCACAGGAATCCTTTTATTTTCAGACAGAGGCATAGGGGACTTTGATTTATAATATGTAGCGCATTAAAAGTGTCGTTCAATTTTTAATAGCAATTTTGAATTTTAGCAACATAACAAGCAGATAATTTCATAATTAATATCTGCTGAATACAACAAGAAAACAATATACGTATCCAATATACCGAATAAACAGGTATATAGGTGTGTAAGTAACGTTTAAAAGCGGGCCAGGTGTGAACCGATATATAATTTACATTCAATTACGAGGAAAAAGCCTTTTCATACAACACTGTATTAAAACCTTTTTGTTGTTCGGTATTCAGGTGTAACACAATTTGTAAATTATGAATTATTACTGCTTTATTGCAAAATAAGAAGAAAAGCGATGGCTAAATGGTAAAAGCGTTTGCTTTTCACGCTGCTAGTAAAGGCTTAAAAATCTAAGGAACAAAGAAAATTATATTTCCAAGTTATGTGTGCATTAGAAATAATTGTTACTTGTTTTAAAGGAAAAGGAAATATCGTGATTAAAACTTGAATGCCTGAGAGTTCTTAAAGGATTGCAGCGACCTTAAGTGGTCTTAGCAAGTGTGATGGACTCAAGGTCTTATCCTTCTGACACTACAGGAGCCACGACAACATATTGTGATAAACATTTTTATCAATAAACCTGATTGTCAGGTCAAAAATTTACGTATTTTTTAGTCTTCGGTTTTATTTAAAATGTGTTTTGTAATAATCTGTCTAGAGTTCGTTTATTTTGAACAGGAAAATAAGTTCAATATCGTGTTATAAAGAAAGTCATTATTCTTTTAATTAAAACAATTTAGTCCAAGTTATAACTTTTTATCACTTTTCAAGTAAGGGAAGAGGCTTATTATAAAGATTAATGAGCGAAATGGGGTAAGTAGTACTTATTACGGGAAAGAAATGAGGGTGAAACAGCATTCTGTTTTAACATAGAGTTAGGTTATGTGAGAATACAGTCTTTGTCTTTCTTGTCGTCATTATTCAGATTAAGAATTAAATTGTTAACTAAAACATAGGTGTACACTGTACACGCAACTATTTTGCGAGGTACCACTTTATAAATGTAGGTACTTACCCATATGCAGAAATTCGATAATCATGTGCTATATTTAGAACTACCTCTTCACCTCCTCTTATCCAAATAAGTCATCCAGATCTATAAACAAACGTTTAAAAATAACTCGAAGTATTTTATTCATTTATTCCGAATGAATCCAATTCTCCTTCGAACCAGATTACGAAAATATGTTACGAAACCACTCGTAACATGAGCGTTCACTTCATTCAAGTACTACTACCCACGTTTGTATTAATCATTAAAAACAAATTGAAAATCAGACCCTCACGGTCCGTAGGCGGTCTACGGTGCTACGAGCTACGAGCGCTACGGTGCTACGGCTCATTCATTCCACCGAAGCGGGTCGGAGTCAGTAAGCGCGCGGCGCTCGAAGCGAACGCACGTGTCGACGCGACGTACCGGCGACATCGCGTAACTTTACTCGACTCGACTCGTATCTAAGTATCTTCAGTGAGTGAATGTTCTAACTGTATGTAGTGAATGTTTCATTTATGTGATAAGTACTAGATGTTCTAAGTTTCGTGATAAGTTAACATAACTTTTATGTAAGTATTTTTTTTATTATGAAGGTAGAATAAGAAAAGTTATGCCCGACAATTAATTTACAGTTTAACTCTGTTATTCACATTTTGATTTTTAGGCTATCTACCCGTAATTTTCAATTTAGTTTTGATGGTATTTGCAAGTTATTTTAAGACTATTTTAATTTTTTTTTTCAATCTGAATGAATATAATAAATCTGATCACGAAGTTTTTGACACTAGCTTTTGTTGTAATAAGAATTGGCTCACCTTTCAGAGCTAATTATAAAATTTTCTTAAGCAAGTTATTCAAGAAATGTCTTCTACATGATGATTTAATTTATTTCATTCTATTATTATTTGAACGTAGGTCGGCATCGACTTGATTTAAAGTCAGTCAATTTAAATTCTCCATTTTAAAGTCGGAAGTTGATTGTTTACGCGGCGGGCGTTTTGTACAAACTTTTGTTAGTAAAGTTAAACTGGGTTTGAGTCGGTAAAACTTAGTGTCAATATTGAATTATTCGGTTTACTTTGCTACAGATATTGTACAGGTTTTATAAACGAGTGATGAAATGAAATAGATAAGATTTCTTTTGTTTGATCTATGATAATTATGTTATTCTGTTGTATGACGGGAAATATTAATATATGAAACTATTTTGATAGTGTGCATTACGTGAAAAAGGTTTTTGTTTTATTGCACTCACTTGATATCGTTTATCAGCGTATTGATCAAAAGTAATTAAATTAATTAAACGACTTCAACGCTCATTACTTTCGATCTAATTTTCTATATCGATCAATATGATATGATCATTTGATTATAATAATAGTTATGAAACTTTAACATAAATGAGTAAATATTGACAGGTTTATGAAGGTTTGATGGTGGTCTATGTGGATAATTATTAGTTGTTATAAAAAACGAATATACTAGTCTATTTATTGTGAGTACACAATATGCACATGACTAAAGCCACCATGAGGACAATAAACGCACCATATATTATTTGCGGAGATAACCATCATAGTGATTTATTTTTGTACCTAACCAACCAGGTACAAAAATGAATATGTATATTATATTATAGTTGATGTTTGGGATATATCTACTTACTCTCTTACCACTCTACGTTAAATTTAATTTAATTCGTAAATAATTGAACATTTTAGTAACACATATAATTTTCACCTGACATTATATTTAGTTCAGTATCGAGCGAACAGATAATGTTATCAGCGAGTGTAATTAAAAATCGAGTTATGATAAATGCTTTCCATTTAGCGGCGTGTGGGGCACAGATAACACTTTTGTAGTGAAAGTGTCGAACAGAGTGACACGGTGAGACACTGTGTCGATCTGTGTTTGTACGTTGAAAGTAAAATTACCGCTGTTTGGTTAGCTCTTGGCCTTTGCCACTTATTTCGTACGAAAATGTTTGAGTGATTTCGGACTGATCTTTCGAAGTGAATTTGTTATTTTGGTGTTATTTTTATATCTTTTCCTGACCATACATACATAATATCACGCCTTTTCCTATAGGGATAGGTAAAGACCAAAGAACGCCACTTGGTACAATCCTTACAAACTTCCTTTGCCTGACTTCAGTTATGTAAAATAGAAGATAAAAACTCTGTCCATTATACTTCCACGGTAATATCGTTGATATATTTAGACAAACATTCGTAGTGTGTGATACCAGTACAGTATGTAAAATAAAATAAATAAACTAACGCATAGCGGTCATCTAGGATTGAGGAAGGGATGACGTATGTTGCATTTAAAACATACGACACAAGAAGGCTTGAACGACTATTTGTCGAAAACACTAAGATTAACACCGCGTGTGGTGATCGTCTCAGACAGTACGTCAAGCACAATTTTTGACCCTACTAAGAAAAAAACTAACGTAAAACTGACTTAACATAGTATTCTAGAAAACTAGATTAATTCTCATCTTATCTCAGACAAAAAGAATGATGAAATAACCTCCAAGTTACGACGTTTATAAACTAACGGCGAGTTATTAAAACTTTTATTAAAATATTACTTAGTTTTATAACAAGCTGTGATTACATCGCTTTTGTTATTACTTTTCCGGGAGACGCTGACGTAAATACAATTTGGTGATAAATTTACGTCAGAGGGTATCACGAATTTAAAAATATATTTGGGTCAGTATTTTTGCTTGGTGATATAATATTCGGCTTATTACTGTCCCAGAGATAGAAAGGAGGCGTAACAATTGTAGGTGGGGAAATACTATGTATTTTCTATTTAAAAATACATCATGTAGTAATTTCAAAGATTTTTCAATTTTTCAAATTTTCAGATTTTTCAAAGACAAGATTTAAAGCTTTACGTAAGGATGTAATCCGACCCAAACCTTCACGTGAGATGCTAATTATTAACATAAAAATCAATCAATCCCTATTTTATTAATTTACGTCAAATATTGATACTTATCATTATCAAAGTTACTGTATTTGCAATTAGCGAAATTACCAACAGTTCGGAAGGTTTACCGCTACAAACATACACCAAAAAATATTAGCTAACATTACAAAATGTTACTAATATGTACTAAGTAGTGAAGTAAATACAAAATATTGACTGGCAATGATTAGTAAGTGATTAGTGCCTACAGTTCGGCTACCTTCAGTGATCAGTGGGTGCACGCGTGATCTTTGACGATTAGAAAGTACGATAATATGTACATGTCCAAATAACTGAATCTAGAGGTAGAGGCGGGGTGTTTGCCTAATGCTTGAGACTACCATTGTGGTGAGAGGATTAGTCAGCCTAGATTCTGCGTTACCGAACCTAGCTGCTTCCAGGATGCGCCGCGGAGAGGCTCCTATCATGCACATATGATTTTAAGAAGGTATCTCTTTAACATATACGGTGAATATATTATCATAATCTCTGCCTACGCCTTCGGGTAAAATAGGCGTCACATTAATGATCGTTTGTATGTATGCATTGAGATAATATCAAGTTTTATCTTGGATACTCAAACACTTTTTGTAGACACTAGGGAAAATGTTTGTGTCATGAATAATTGGTTTTAGTAATTCGGATCAGTAGTTTCATGCGATTCAAGAAGACACAAAATATAATTCAAATAGTTTTTCTTAAGCTACAGCTTATGATAGACTCGTCTACAAATACACAATTATACAACAAGTAACTTAAAGCTTTTCAGAAATCCTTACAAGCTAACACTACGAAGTAAAGTCAACAACAGTTGTCATCAATCGGGCACGTTTCATTAATGACCGGCTGACCGCCGCGCCCGGTGGCGTCGCCGCGTCGGTCTCGTCGATCGCGCGGGACCTTCCGCGTGATTGACCGATCACGCGACACACATGTGACCACCCCCTCCCAGGGAGGGCGGTAATTACGAATCTGTTCCAACAATGTTATTAGATTACCAACTGAATGAGTTGCGACACTTTTATCACGTGAGTGCGGTATTTTTCTGTTTTGTATTCTATTTGCTGGGATAAGAGTAGATATTATGTTAAGGGATGATTTAGAATGTATTCAAAGTTATGAAATTTGCTCGAGAAGACGTATTAATCGTTTAAAGGCTTCGAAGTATGCCTTAGTATGAATTCACTCCCGGTTCTTCCGCTTCTTAATATCTATTGGTCGGCTTCTCAGGTGGAATTAGAATACTTGATTTCATACATTTCCTGTATGTTTAACGGTAGGATTAGTTATCCAACGTTTATCTACAAGCTACAACTACAAGTGATACTGGCCATTACTTTATTGGCAATGACTAGTACTCACTATAAACCGTGCGTTAGAATATATCCTCCTAAACTCTATTATAAGACTTTTTACCCACAATGACAACGCTTCCTAGTAAAATATCCTCACAGTCGGATTACTAATTTCAAAGAGTTCCCCACAAACAAACAAATCCTGTCCTCAGTTTACATAGCTTGTGTGTAATTAGAGAGCTCTGTGGTGTTCAGCAACAGGTGGTGAGATTGTGACGTCATTATCTCAACGTAACGTGATACGTGTTATCATGCTAATGTCGGGAGACGTTTGTTTGTAAGATATTGATACTGTAGTGAGGTGTATTTGATTCGGTCGGATTAATTATCTTGTTTAACTTTTATGTATAGTTCTAAAGATTCAATATGAATATATTTTGGCAGTGATATTACATAAACATGTATCATATTCTGGATATAAATCGGCAGTGCGTATGGCACAATGGAGACGGTCGTGAGTTTGATTCCTAAACAAATATATTATAGAATTTGTGTCTGTTATTTGAAAAAAGCTGTTTCTAAGTTGAGAACAGTTTAAAGGAAGTCAAGTTACCAGTTCGAAATATAGGTCTTATAAGGTAAAAGCGTTTTGTACGATGTAAGAATCGAAGTCATATCGTGTGTGTGTGAATTGAGTGAGCACCCTAAATAAAATTTAATAATATATACTAGTCATTTAGTAAAAGGTGTGAAACAATTGTAAAAACAATCTTACAATTTGTAAAAATATAAAACATGAGATATATCAGTTAATGAATGCTCACTCAGTTCGCACATACGACCACCCTGAATCTCAGAACGTATGAAGAATTCATGTAAGATTTATGTACTACTCTTTAGTAAAACCTTTATAAAGTTGTCGTTTTAGATATCAATCGCCAAGGGCCGTATAAAAAAAAATTACAAATACTTTCATATGCTCACTCAATTCACACACTTTGAAAGGACCCGATTTCTTATGAACAAACCATAATTTCATTTTGTTATAAATCTTGTTTTATTAAAAGGTATACACGTGATTTTGTAAAATACAAAGCGAACCATAAATGTAGCACGTTTTGTAATAGTTAATTAATATAAGTGCTCACTCAATCCACACAATTCTGAAAAGTTATAAACGTTAATATCTTTGAATTTATAAGGATTAGAAAGCTATAAATTGTGCTAATTTTAGTAAAGAAAAGTTACTAAAGATTTGCCATTTTACATTTAGTACTCTCAGTTTACTCTAAAAGATATTCAACTGTTTGTGTTTCAATGAAAATCTGCCATACTGTAGGGTTGTCACGGTATTTCCGAACGCAGCCTTATCCATATTTTGTTAATTTTACTAAACTACCCTCATAATAATACGCACCTAGTTTCGGATTATCCTCTCGAGCGCCCCACGTCAAAATTCAAATATACCGTTAAGCGTCCGGGCCAAAAATGGCGCGCGAAATTGAATTGGCGGTTGGCATTTAAGCGTCGATTCCGTCATATTTTAATACTAACACCCTAGACATACCTTATATATTTGAAATCTACATAAAATTTGCTATAGATTAAAACAATAAACCACAAATAATATTTGATAGTGCTAGCACAATAGTCGGTTTAATCTGAATATTGTGTGCTTTAGGCATGTGTTTGAAGAAAGTCTAATAAATATTTTTAGGCAAAAATAATAATATGACGAAAGGTCTTATCGTGTAGTTAATGAATAATAAATTTAACCCATTACTGTCCCACTGCTGGGCAAGGGTCTCCTCCCGTAATGAGGGAGGGGTTAGGCCTTGAGTCCACCACGCTGGCCAAGTGCGGGTTGGGGACTTTGCATGCCCTCAATAAATGTATTAAACAAATTTTAGGCATGCAAGGTTTCCTCACGATGTTTTCCTTCACCGTTGGAGCACGTGACAATTATTTCTAATACACACATAACTTCGAAAAGTCATTGGTGTGTTGCCTTGGGTTCGAACCTGCGACCACTTGCGTAGGAGGTGTCAACTTATACCACTCGGCTATCACTGCTCGTAGTTGTTGAATAATGACATTAAAATCCAACTGTAAAATATACTCAAATCTTTAAAATTAGTTAAAAAAGATTAGATTTAACAGGCATTGGTCATTATAAGAGTCATTATTTATCAAACGAGAAATATTTTTGCTACGACGACAACTGTACTAATATCCACGAAAGTACTGATCAAAATATTCTGTTGCACTCTTTAAGCTACATCCTGATCGACAACGATTGTTAACCCAAAAATCTAAATTTGTAATTTTTTTAATTAAACTACATTATGTAAATAAATGGTTTCAATCAAATTCGTGTATCATTGACCTTACTGTAACATCCCAGGTCCTACTGCTGACCTCGTAGATAAAGGTCATTATAAAATAAATAAAATTTTAGTTCAGCAAAAATGTCCAGCGTGACAACCCTACAGTATGGCAGATTTTCATTGAAACACAAACAGTTGAATATCTTTTAGAGTAAACTGAGAGTACTAAATGTAAAATGGCAAATCTTTAGTAACTTTTCTTTACTAAAACTAGCACAATTTATAGCTTTCTAATCCTTATAAATTCAAAGATATTAACGTTTATAACATTTCAGAATTGTGTGGATTGAGTGAGCACTTATATTAATTAACTATTACAAAACGTGCTACATTTATGGTTCGCTTTGTATTTTACAAAATCACGTGTATACCTTTTAATAAAACAAGATTTATAACAAAATGAAATTATGGTTTGTTCATAAGAAATCGGGTCCTTTCAAAGTGTGTGAATTGAGTGAGCATATGAAAGTATTTGTAATTTTTTTTTATACGGCCCTTGGCGATTGATATCTAAAACGACAACTTTATAAAGGTTTTACTAAAGAGTAGTACATAAATCTTACATGAATTCTTCATACGTTCTGAGATTCAGGGTGGTCGTATGTGCGAACTGAGTGAGCATTCATTAACTGATATATCTCATGTTTTATATTTTTACAAATTGTAAGATTGTTTTTACAATTGTTTCACACCTTTTACTAAATGACTAGTATATATTATTGAATTTTATTTAGGGTGCTCACTCAATTCACACACACACGTCATATCCCCAGGATTTATAAGTACATTCAAATGATTTACACAACAGTTAAAACGATTTATTATCAAGAAAAAATAACAAACACTGTCACAACACCCATTTCCATAATAACTATCGATAAAACAATATCTTCGAGAGCTGTTGATACCCAAATAAAAAGGGTTCAGCGACTTATCGAGTATTTGAATAGCATTACGATAAAGTGTGGGATACGCCGCGACGGAGGGACTATCCGCTCGGTGATTATGCATTGAAAATATACGAGTGTACGGACGTAATATCATGCTCTACTTGTGAAACAAGCAGGAACCAATATTTTTCCTTGTTGGCTAACATTATGGTATTTTTATAACATTATAAACTATAATGTAAAAAGGTTTAGCAACAGAAAATTTATTGCAACCATATTTATTGTTAATATTGTCATACGACCTCTAGAACATCTTACTGACTTAACTAAAAGATTCACTGCTAATTTGTGGGTAGTTCTTGGGTCAAATTATGAACAATCTAAGAAACAACTCAACCCATTGCGCTAATTTTGTGCGCAGAAAGTCTTATTATTCCTGAACTTACCGCTGAAAATACACCACGAGAAGAAGTCTTCTAACACGGATGAAGTCATGGGCATAAACCAGTACGTTCACGTGTTTGACCCACTAAACCGTTAATACTCCCTAGCGGTCACCGATGCAATAATGTACATACATACAAACATTATTGTATGTATATGTATACAGAGCTGTGGGTACCGCATTACCGCGGTGATGAGCCGCGCGCCTCGGGGACATGCACCGCCTGTACACCGCTCTAGCATACAATATAGTTTGTATAAGGTAATAGAGTTGGTAGTGTATTAGGAAGTTGACCAAAATATTGCGTGGTGTCGTTCGATTATGTTATGAGAAGTTAATTAACGCTTGTTACGTCTCAGTGGGTTGCTGGTTTTTCTGCTTTTATTAGAATCATATTAGGGTTGATTCCCAATCAGATATGACGTGTTTTTATGGAATTTCGATAATATTTGATTGCGTGATGGACTATATTAATGTGTATTTCTTTTTATTTAATTGATAAATTTTAGGATATCTTATACGCTAACGAAGTCGTTGGCAAGAACTAGCAAATTAATAGTGAAAGAGTGTTAAGAAATTTGGCAAAATAAATAAAAAAATAAGGTCATCAATATAATTGCTTACAATCTTTTAAAGAAACCCAGAAGTTTCAAAATAAGGACATTCCTAGTTGAATTTATTAATAAAACCGAGGTTTACGCGTATAATTAGCAAAGCAAAGCGAGAGTAGTTAAAGTTTTACTGTAGATCATTGAAATAAAGCCACTTCACTTTAACTCGCCTTCTTACTGCGGACTGAAGTGAATTGTTTCACTTTTATTGACCTACTCTTTTACTGTGTATTTGTATACTAAACGTAACAATAAAAGACAACACTTTTCAACTTTAATTGAAACTAAAAACTTTTTCTTTCCTAGTTACTGAGCGACTCCCATCAATTTAATTTTAAAAAAGATTAATCTCAAATTAATTTTGTTTCGAAAGTTGCGCCAAATTTTTCATAAAAATAAATTACACTATTTGTTTTAGGGCTAACACTAAGGTTTTGTCGCAATTATTATTCATTATCGCAATAAAAATCGACAACTACGATTGTCTTTCTTGTATTACTAAAGCCATTTTTATTGAAGCAGTCTACACCTACAGTCTTGGATTTACTATGTACATATATTACACAAGTGTACTATTGCTTTACAAAATACACAAGTTTGTACACTTTACCTAGCTTAAAACACAACATGACTAATAACGCCAGGACAGTAACCAACACAAAATATTATTATTTCATCTTCCACACCCTGTTGTCGTAGGTGGCTCATCCTGTATACTTAGGACCATACCTGGAGACAAGCGACGGCTCTAAAGGTACCCTATTGTCCTAAAGACACAATCATAAAGGCTTAGTACTCGTTAGTACTTAGGTTTAAGAGCCGCCTCTGCTACCTGAGATTGAAGTTTGTTGATTAAAGCTCGGAAGATAGGCGATTGTTTTGATAGCCGTCTACTAGGTAGAGATTTTGAAGTAAGATTTTTTGTGGATTACTGCTGGTCTTTGTTATATAACACGTGTCCATATGTGACCGGTGACCTTTAATTTATTTCACATTCATAACATCACACCTGTTATACCCGAAGGTGTAGGCAGAGGTGTAACAACCCACGCTTCGCTATTGACAATGTAAGTCCCATGTAATAGAAGGCGAGCCTATTGCCTTAAACTCTGCGCAACTATCCATAAATATACTAGTGTTAATTAGGAAAGACCAATAGTACTTTCCCTGACCGACGAAAACCACATAAAACAAATAAGGTATCCTAACCTTTAATTTTTAATCGCGTTTAAGACCCGTTGCATTATAATATTACGCAAAATTGCAGTTTTCGTATTGAACGAAATGCCAGAACCTGCATGTTCTAGACAGAAGATCCACAGTCAGCAATGGGTTGAAAAAAGTGATTGACATGACATTCCATTTCAAAATTGAATCAGAACATCTCACTAAATATTACTAACAGACAGAAAGGTCAAATCTACAATCACACTATGCAGTTCCATACACAGTTTATCTGTAGATATTAAAAACGTATCGAACAAAATTAAATTTGCTAGTACGAGTAGAGAAGAAGTGAGATTAAGTTCATGATTAATGTATAACTAGCTTTTGACTGCAATTTTTTATACTTACAAACTACAATTTTTATACAAACTTTCATCCCCTATTTTCTCCCCTTCCCAATAGAATTTATCAAAATCCTTTCTTAGCGGATGCCTACGTCATAATATTTACCTGCATGCCAAATTCCAGCCCGATCCGTGGTTTCCGCTGTGCGTTGATAGATCACTATGTCAGTCACCTTTGAGTTATTTTATACTTAGATTTATAATAAAGACTATACTATACTACTATATACATTGCACAAACAACCGGGTAACGTATACATTGAGGTTTATAACACATGTAATTACAAGTGAACAAACAAGGGGGCGCGTCACACTGTGCGTCTAATTACCGACCACATTCCTTGAGAGACGTACGAGTCTCCCGGCCTGCTGGACATCGATTTGTACTTAGTTATATGTGTAGTAATGAACTTAGGAGTCTCGATAGAGTTACAATACTGGCTGAAGAATTGCGTGACGGTCATGGAATCTAAAGTTAACAGATAAAAAAGTATGTGTCGGCAACAGCTTAATGGCTAAACTACTTTAAACGCTGACGATAAGACCGGTTCTTCTTTTATTTTGGACAGAAACTTAACAAAGAAAATAATACGTGAGTCGGTTCTCGCACTTACTTTTAAATGCTCTTAAAAGTTAGTGTTAGCTTATGAATACAATTAAGTTTTTCTACTTATGAATTCTCTCTCTTTCGTGATATTATTACCTCTACTTTATCAAATCTGCTACAGCATGCAGAAGTTTGTAAGGATCATACTAAGAGACGTTCTTTGGTGTGCTCCTATTGGCAATAGGCGTGAATATTGATAAACAAAGACCAAAGTATACCTTTAATAATAAATCCAAGCTTATCATCTAAAAGTTATAATAATATGGGGTATCAAAACAAACACCATGATCAAAGTGAGAGCACAAACAGAATGGCGAAGTGGATGACGCCTACTTATGGCGGGCTTTAATTATGAATAATATTAACTGAGCCTTTGTCGTCTCATTATGACTATCCCGGAAACCCCCATTACGTCCCGTGCAACTTATCTTTATAGTGTTTGACTTCAAAGATAATACTTTATTTCATTAACTTGTTACGGGCCTTTCATATTAATTCGCGAAAGGACATTATTATACACTGAAAAGGGATCGTTGTCGTAACCACTATTAGGTTAGGTGTCGTCATATTTGCGACCACTGGTAATGGTTAGTCGTCCCTAAGTGGATAGCAAGGCAGGCAATATTTTAACGTTGATCACCACTATAACTGTTTGTTTTCCCTAAATAAATAAATAAATAAATAACCATAGAAGTCAGGAAAATTAAAGAATCTACTTTGAAGGTCTCTAGGGGATACGTTAACCACACTTAACGCATTATATTATGCCTGAAATCCGTGCTAGATTATATTCAAAGACTTCTCATCTAAAAAGAATGCCGTGTTGGAACCTTGGTTAATGTCCTAACAGTAATGTGTGCACAAGAAGCTGAAACATCACTTTGACATTTGTTTGTTCCTTCAAAACTTACTTAACCCTAAAACTACACACCAGTCTAAAAAAATACCAGCCCGCAAGGTCAGGAGATTTTTCGGATATTGTCAGCAATTGTGCTATTTGTCCCAATACGACGCGGCGTAGCAACAGTGAATCGTTGCAAAATACGCTCGCTTACCCTAAACCGTTAAGGGAGGATATAGGGCGGTTTTATTCTGAGAAAATACTCCGGATCCTTCCAAGTGCCTTTTGAAGATTTTGTTTTCGGAAAATACTCAAATCTTCAAATCTTTTGCGGAAGTTTTGTAGACTGAAGTGGTGTTTATGAAATTGGTAAAACTTTAGACAGTCGAACAATCCGGTAGAATCACGCTATTAGAACTAAACGGCTTCGCGTCGGAAGGATATTAAACAGATGATACGGTAGTTTTCAATCAAGATAACTTTATAATTGTCTACTAAACCGTTAATTGACTTTAACTGCAAAAGAAACCGTTTTTTGTCTCTCTCTTATCTATATAAACAGAAAGAATAGTAATTGTCAGTGCTTGAACCCAGTTGCAGCTGTCGCGTGTGATGAATGGATGCAAGTGCGCTGGACGAGCGCAACTAGCTCGCGGCCCTGACATATCGTTTATATCATAAACTCATAGTAAACACTGTCAACCTTGGAGCTCGACACAATCATCAATTGTATAATTACTTACTACTAGGGATGGCGCTTCGACACTCGCTACAAACATCGAATCCTCGATTTGAAAGCTTCCGTGTCTAAGATTCTTTGGTCTGCTACTTTAATACGCAGAGATCGTGTGTTCGATTCGCAAATAATAAATATTAATGTGACCCACAAATAGATCAATTCGTGTCTGCTTGGATTCAGTGGTTTATAAGTTATAACAGTTGTTAATCACCAACGTTTGTAGTGGCCGAATATCAAAGCATAGCTGACTTCTGAATTTTTATCCCTTTTTACTCCCGCCCTAGAAGACAAAGTTTTTTTATCCTTTTTACTCCGATCATCCCGTAACATCCCTATTTCAATCCACTTACTTAATAACCGTGGTATTAATTAAACCGCCATAACAAACAGTAAACATTGAACACGTCGTCATAACTCAGCGAAGACCTGTGATGTCAGCACGTGACCCCCATCGGTATCGGGGGAGCCAGCTAATTAAATTGAGGGTACAACCGGGGCGCTATACTAGTGATAAATAGTATAGAAGAAGAAAAAGTACAACATGTTCACGATAGTAATTTAATTTGAATAATTTATACGCTAGTTTTTTGACGTTTCGGCGCTGGAGGATTACTGTGTACCTCAGTTGACAATCGTCTGATAGCCGCTAGTACCTTGTGTACAATGATTATTTTTAAAATGAATGGTGAGTAATACATTATGTCAAAGTTGCAATACGCATTCCACGCTTGCCTTATTGACTTGCGACCACGATTACTTCCTTGTAATATTATAGGGATCAATAACACAAAGCGATAGTTTAAGTTAATAACAGTAACAACGGGAGAGGATGTCCTATAAAAATCTATTTTGTATGTACTACTTTTCTGCATACCTATATGAAATATAATATTCGTCTAATACTTAAACACTGAGGTGAATGTTGGTGTTTTGCGTACCTACATTTATCAAAGTATTTAATGTAGTAGGTATAGATTTGAAAACAATAGATGTAATTATTATTATTATTGAAACAAATAAATATTTATATATGCATAACTTTGTGATAAATAATGGTATCACAAATAAAAAATAAATTTATATCTTATTTTATATTTGTGATACCATTAGTATTGTTAAAATATACCTATTTAATTCATAAGGCAAATCATTTTCAAGGAAATAATAACTAAATTGTTTCTAAAAGTAGATATACATACATTACTTACTATTCATGTATTTAAAAGTAAATAATAATAATTTTAATATTTTTCCTAGTATACAATATTGAAATAGATACGGTAAATTGATTAAGATTAGGTACTCGTTATAAATCAGTTATAAATCGTTACAAACTAACTCGTAGTATACTCGTTATAAATCGTTATAGACTAATTCTACATTCGATAAATATAATGGTTTTTAAACAATAACAATAAGTATCGTAACGTGAATTCATACATTTGCACATTTAAAGTTAAAATTACTCACATTACAAACTATCATTTTGTGGTGAACCGTTTAGCAGTTGCTTAACAGCCATTTTCGAAATCGTATCAGAGATAACGGATAGATCGCTGACTTAGATTAATATGTCAAATTGTAAAATTAAAGCTCCTTTGTTTAACTCTGATGAAAAAGGTTTTTTAAATTACCTTTACTTTGCTTACAATACACTAATACACTTGGGACCTTAGACATTAACATTACACCTAATGCTTTTCCAAAGTTTGTAATTAATTCAAAATCATTAATATCGTTTATAATTTAATCAAGATGAACAAAGCTTCCGTTCACGTTGTGTTCAGTGATGAATTATTACACGTCTTTGTTTCATCATTAGTTAAGATTAACAGTTTTGAGCTATAGTCATCGTTTTTCAACTAAAAGGTAGCTTTAGATATATTTTAGATGACTATTAGTGAATTCAATTTTAGTTGGGGAAGGTTTAAAAGATATTAACGATAATATAAATATATTATATATATTGAACTTTGTTTGTTGTAAAGTTGTAATGAGAAGAAATGTATATCACAATATAATAATACTTTCAACTATAGAAAAAATATACAACCAAACAATTCGTGCTCAATATAAGTTTTTAATGTTGGTTCGCGAACAAATCAAACACTCAGACGTACTGGCAGATGTCTTATTAATATAATGCGGTGACATTTATTTATAAAATAGAATTATTAATCAATACTTATTGTACCCTGTTACCCCCATAGAAACAAGGTGTGTTGTGTGTTTGACAAAAATATAAATACTTGAGATTTTATTCAAAGTTCTACGAAACTCAAATTGCTTTAAGCAAACGATAAGGCTTCTTATTCAAAGAAAATTATATTCTCGACTCTCATGACGTACACAAAGTGGAACGAATTATTTCATGGCGTGTATTGAGCACTGCTTCAATAGAAAATATAATAATAATGAATTTGGCGGGTCATCAGCTTGGTTCCTGATTGATTTACAAATACATAGTTTAAGCTAATTTTGGGATTTTCAAGATACATTCTTCAGAATATTTTTCATGTAGTATCTGTATGGAAAACAGTGGTGAAATTACCGATGTCTCTACAGATTTTGTATGACAATCTGATCAGCGCATCTAGCATGTGCTATAAGAACAATTTTTAGTCATTTTAAATGTCAAACACTGGCTAATCGAAAGCATCAATTAAGGAAACTGCGCTACAGATAATAAAATTTGTTCTAAGATCTGAATCCATTGGTTATTCGATGAGTAACTATTACCAAAGAGATGAGGAATTCATTTGCATCGCAACAATGTCGATTGCCCAAAATACTTCCTTACGGCAACGAATAATTTTAGTACAACCGTACAATCGCTTTTACCAGCTCTTAGGCTACAACAATAACAAGTCAATAATCATAACACGAACCCAAGTACGTAATAACAGAAGCCAATTACAATTACCTGTAACAGGTATTAGTACTAGTACGCGTATTAGATACGAGTGATTAACAATAACGGTTGTAAGGAACATCAAGCTTACGACTGTTGAATGTTACGAGTACGAGGAACAGGCTTATGATGTAACTGTTATTTCGTATTCAGATACGCACGATTTGCTGGATCGCTTTAAAGTTTATTGTGTCGTTTGATTTAGTTGCTTTATGTGATTCATGATTAATAACGGTTTAGGACTTGGTGTTCTGTGTTAAATAGATTAGAGTTTGATGTTTACCAGGTTATTTAGTACTATGAGAAATGTTGTATGTTCTTAGTTATTAGACTCATTTATTGAATGAGTGAAAATTAGTGTATGAAGTATTGGTACGTGGTACGTGGTATTCTTGTTTCTATATTTTTTCATTTTCGTCCTTTCCAGGAAGTTGCTAGTCTTAAATATAACATTTTGCTTAGGCAGTTATGTACAAATAAAATATTAACTACATTAAATTTCACATGAAATAGTTAAATATAATTTCCAATATTCGCCCAGCTACAATAAAACACAATAAAATTAATTCCAAATTCTGTTGCAATATCCGTGAAAAACGAAACGAAAATATTTCATATTTATTCTACAAACAAAATATCATTCGAACTCGGAGTGGCCTTATTTTTAAATTAATCTTATTTTTTCAAACGAAATTCGTTATAAATTTTGATAGGGAAAACCAATATTTTATTGGTAATATTTTCTCTACGGGAAGCCATTGGAGTGAAACGAGTAAACGAGAATGAGGAAGTAGAATGAAATGTATTGTAGAGGCCGGACGATAACAAGAGAAACAAATTAAAATATATTTGTTTTTACAAACCGATGTTTATAATGACGACCAGTTTTCCTCCAGGGGGGTTTTCACACGAGGTGTATTTACACAGTTTGTTGACGCGACGTTTTCTATAAAATTTCTCAGGTGTTGCTATAGAAACTTTCTTTATGTTAGTTATGACAATGTTCTGTACCAAAAATTTGATATTAAAATTTTTCTCCAAAATTTGTTTATACGCCTACGGCTGATCAAATTTTTTTACAAATTTTGTCGATAGTTAGCCGGTTGTCGAAAGTCGATAGTGGTACTTTCTGTCTACGATTATTTGAATTTCATATTTAAGTCATTTTCAAATTCTTACAAGCTTGGTGCTCTCAGCGGTAAAGATGAAACTCGATGATAAAATGTATTAATATGAGTATAGTAACTTTGTTTATATTCCGTTTACTAAACTAATGTCATGACGAATGTAATATAAGTAACGAAGTTTTATTTAGTGACATTTCACTTGGAATTCGTTTTGCTTCCCAAATTCCCAGTCGGCTTTCATTTCCTGAGGAAGTTAGTTTTTAGATACCAAAGAACGATAAAATGTTAGGCTGTAATTCTACAATTATCTATCAAATATTATGTAAGTAATAAACATAGTCAAGTATGACTTATTACCTTAGTAAATGTCATGCTCTTGACTATTAACTTCTAGACTTGTAATAATTAAAGTCAGGTAAACAAAAAATAATAGCAGAAACATCTACTAGTATTCTATGCCACAGGTTTTGAACATTTAGATTTAAATCTATCTCTCTTTTTTACTTGACCTATGAGAGACAATAACAATGTCCTATAGCAGCTTTTTGACTTGGAATTCGGCTTATCTTAAACAAATTCAGGCTAGTCATACTAGACCGTCCGTCATCTCGCAATCTTCTTAAAATATCATTATCACACCAAAACAAAGGCATGACAAATCGTGACCGACATTTTTTATCAAAAAATATTCCACAAAGAGAATACTACTTTTCCTTCTATCTCTCTAAATACATTAACAAGACGTTATAGTTCGACAACTTGGTTGAAAGCCTTGATTGCAAAGTTCACTGCTAGCAGAAGTATACAAAATTTAGAATTTTGAACTGTGACCTGCAGGCTTATGCTACTGAGAGTGGGCTGTTTGCTACACCTACTTTATTTTGTAGATACTTACAATTATTAATTATATTATAGATAAGTCGTGCATGCTAAGGCACTCTACTAAAGGTTCATTATATTGTACACACAGAATTACTAATTATATAAAATTATAAATACACCCTGCTTTCTACTAAGTTGTCAGGCTATAGTTGTTCCTATACACAAATAAATGAAGGTTAGTGAGTACAAAGCGTTGTTCTCACTGATGAATGTACTCTTTATAAATTCATAGCGTTTTTTCTAAGACGACGGTACTTTTTGTCTGTTTCGCAGATATTTGGAGATTCTGATTATGATGGCCTAGTTTATGATGAGGAATGTTTTTAGATATTTACTAAAGAGAAGAAAAAATGTGTATTTTTGATTGTTGAATTTACTCCTTCTAAGATATGCCATACATTTTCGTCACTGAAACGTCTTATTCTACCAATATAATTTTTTTAAATAGTTTTTAAAAATATCTTGTATAACTACTACATAAACTCGGAAATGTCCAGAGAATCAGACATTAAAGCCTTAGGAAATGTACTAGCGTTTAGACACCAGAGTTAATATGTAATAACTATTGTAAACAAAGTTATTAGACAACCACTTTTTGCAGTTTTTAATTGCGTATTGTTTTCTTAAATACTATAAAAACCAGATTCTCTTCCTGTCATAATATGATATACCTAAAAATGTAAGGTCATCCAAAGACAAAACTCGCGACTGTTTTTTTGCTGGTTTTTCATCAGAAACAAAACGTGTTTATAGTTTAATGGCTGTTTTTTGTGCATTTAAATGTTAGCATGCTTTAATATATATTCTTAAATATAAAGAATATTATAAACATATTCAAAACAAAGATGTGTGTTATAATCATTAAAGTCAAATAAGTGTACCTAGATTAATGCATTATGTTTAAAGATAACGAGCATTATTAACAAAATTTTATATAATATTTATATTACCACTAAAACAAAACTGTTTTTTAGCATTTATCCTTAAAAATAGTGCTTTTAGAAATATAAAATATTGTACGTTTCAGATAAAACTTTATTCTATTCACCTCTCACAATATCACTTACCATAAGTCACCGACAATCTCTTAGAAGTTATTGTTCGGTGACACTGCACAGTACACAGTGCACAGTATACAGCCGCCGTGTTGCACAGTTGCACAGTAGATAATGTGCGCGACAAGTATTGAAGGTATTGCGTCGAGACGTTTGTGCCGCTCGGGAACCACTGCAAATTCACTTACTGAGGAAATATAGGGCAGGAAAATGTGGACGGGAACTCTTTATAAAATATATTGCAGATTATAAATTTCTATATAACACTTACTACAGTTTTACTTGCCATTGTAAATAGTTCTATTGGTCGTAAACTAAATATTGGATTACCAAAAATGTATTTTCCAATTATTTTTATTTATTGTACGCGATTGCTTTAAATATAACCACAAAAAAAAAATTGTAAGACCTAGAGGTTTTAATCCTAACATCACATTCAATTTAGAGATTTAAGTTAGTAAGGCTAGTCGTGTAGTTTGAATAACAATTTTATTCATAGCAATAAAACAACTTTATAACCGTATCATATTTCTACGCCTATGACACAAAACATTTAAATTGAACGCTTAAACAAGCAAAGCTGAATCACCGCGAAACAAACAATATTTCTGCGAAATGCTATTTAACAGAGATATTTCAATAACGTTCAGACGGTGGGATTATTCAGCGAGAGGTATTAAAGTCACACTAACTCATTCTCGCAGCTCAAGATATTCTCAACTGTTATAAATTATCTACAGCAGACATTTGAATAACGTTTTGAATGCTATAATCCATCAAGATTTTGGTATTTAGTTATATTTCATTGCGTCAGGTCAGAGGGAGCTAGGATTAATGATATTGTTATCATAATTATCGTTTGAATGGAATTTTAAGGAGGCATCTGTAAGCTATGCTCCGTTAATTACTCTGTATTATAAATGAATTTAGAGATTTAGGAGCTTACAAGTGTAAGAAAATACGATTGAATGTTTACGCTTAAAATACATATGTACAGCTTGATGTCGAGATAAAAATGACACTACTCGTCTTCATGATAACTGTGTGAATTTTAAGTACCCAATTGGTAAATTATTTTCTTACATCCAAATTTTAAGGCCCGACAAGCTTGAAAGCAAAAAAATCCAGGTTTTTTAAAAACAATCATTTGTTACTATTGACTTGTTGTGTGTGTCGTCGAGGTATTAAAATTCCAGGAAATTTTACTTGCACGTCCCAACTGTACTGCCGTATAATTCACTTAAACGTTTTTATCAAAGAGCCTTGAGACAGCTGCTTCAGCTCTCCGATACAAAAATAACAAACTGCACAGATTTACAACTATAATACACGACTTTGTGGTACTTTGACAACGGTTTATATACAACATAGCTTGCGGGTTTGCTTTGAGTACGTTTTGAGTGTTGCGATACGGAAACATCAATGAACATTGTTCCTTAGAAAAGTAGTTGTTTATTTTTACTTTTCAGCTTTCTTAAGTTCTGACCACCTCATAACTTTAAATTAATCTCTGCACTGATGCAGTTTGAAGAACACCTAAACAAAAGATAAATAAGATTTGAATTGAAATAAATTAAAAGCATGTTGGCACACCCTTTCAATATGTCTTTAAATTAGAGCTGCTTGACACTCGTGTTTGCAGCCAAAACGACGCCATTAAAATGTGTGTCTATGAATAAATAACAAACATACAAACCAAGTTCTTTATTTATAAAGCACTGGATTGTAACAGTCAAAGACTCGCGATTTCAACTGCAGTAGTGCGCGAACATTGAATATTTAAATGTTTTAAGAAACTTTCCGAAAGTTGCCGAGAGTTGCCGAGAGTTTCCGACAGTTGCCGAGTGTTGTCGAATGTTCTTCTTTTGGTCACAGCATGAAGTTTTTCTTCGTTAAGTGGCGTATTGCTTACCTGCCAACTTCTTACATTTACATAACGAAACGTAACAAGTTTTAAGTGTTTTAGTTTGAGAGGAAATTGCCATGTTTTTCCTTATTTCGCGATACAGTTTTATCGAAAAAATATAGTTTAAGTGGTGAAATAAATGTTTTTATGGTAAAAGTTTTGAAACAAGACGAGAGTCTTAGAAAAATATCTGTTAAACTAGCTGTGTCTCGCTTTTATGGAGACTGCAGTTCTTTTGATCATACCGAGCTGTTTAAAGCTCACAATAATGATATTTCGAACCAAAATTTTCAAATCTAATAATTGTTTTTAGTAGCCTTATTACAATTGTTTGCCTGACTAATTAATCAAAATGTCGCATTTAGTCACAAACTGACTAAATAATAGAAAAAAAGGAAGCCAAATAAAATTAATTCTCGTTAAGATATCTATGTATATGTCTACATCGTTCGCACAATCACTGAAAATAGCTCATGACGTCATAATGTACAGATTTGTATATTTCTATTTCGTATGAATCCTAGAAGCATTAAGGTAACTTGGTTATGGAAGCTGTCATCGCGCATCGCTAAAAGTCGTGGTATTGAGTAAACAGCCAGTTTGTATGAGATTAAATAGAACAATCTGTTTATTGATAGCTGTCGATCAAAGCCCGAATGTCTAACCTTAATCTGTACTGATTTTCAGTCGTTTTTGTTGCTCGATTGCGAGTGGAATGCGTTTTATTTATAGAATCTTGTCTTGGTTTTCTTTGAAAAATGGACTAGGAAATAGAAAAATGTGAAAATGTTTGTCATTAGTATTAGTGTTTAGTAATGATTTTCGTATAGTTAGTCATTTTCATATAGTGTTTATTATAGTCAAATGATATGGCCATTTAGTCGGGCACTTGCTTTACTATTGTGTGCTACAAGAATAAAACTAGGGATCTCTTGGAAGTGGAATAAACTGAAAATTAAACCACCAGTTTTTATATTCAGAAATTGTACAAAGGTTTGTCCAAAACAAATCACTGTCTACAAAAATGCATGTTTATTTCAAATTTCTAAATCAATTGAGAATCCATTTAAGTCCAAAACAACAGCATTTTACTACCCTATAACTTTAAGTACCAGCTGAATATAAGACATAGTAATAACTTGATGTATTTGACTGCACGAGAAGCACGATGTTCTTTATGTCACGATTTGTTTACTCGTTGTAAGAGGTCGTTGACATGCAGATTACGTGTTTAACAGTGATTTATGTCTCTTATTTACTTGAACTTTTAACTGATTCAAATTAGAATCTAACTGTAAACATATTTGCATATTAAGTATGTGTGCAATGTGACATATTCAAAAATATTAGACGCGGTGTACAGTGAAATAGGTTTGAGATGATTGCATTTATATGCAAGCAATTATGGGACTCACCTCAATTAATTGACATTGTCTCATAAAGCTCAAAATTCTTTAAATTAGGGTAATTTCGCTCTCGAAGGCTCTCGTGTTCAATAACTTTGACAGCCATAAAAATATTAGAAGTAAATGCTCTAACAACGATTTACCTTAATATCACAAACAGTTTTGACTCCTCTGAGTTCAAACTTACTTATTTATAAAACAACACAATAGAATACTATCAAGTCCCAGTACTAAGCATAACAAAACTGGTCTCAAGCATTCTTTTGTTACAACGTACATGCAAATATATCGCGGTCATATTTCATGAACTAAAATGTGATCATCATTGCGTTGTGAACATGAAGTGTCTTGTTCTACGTACGTTACGAGCCCGCCTTGGATGTGTGCCAACGTCACATTGTGCACACAGCAGGGCTCTTTATTCCCCCGGGCCACCACTAAACATGTCTGAACATACAAATCCTCGTACATATTTGTTGTAAATTTTAAAACTCTGCGACTGACGTTTTCGTTTTGTTAAACATGGAGTCATTTGAAATATTTTTGACTTAACTTTTTGCGTTGGAAATTTGTCATGACATAATTAGCATACCATACAAATATCCTGCTTTGTTTTTCATCCCATGGAGTGCGAAGCTGCGTCTACTTTGTAAAAAGTAGAAGGTACCTGCAGAAAAGTAATAAGCCACTTCCGAATAAGTACCGGTTAGTTTATCAGATGAAATCTTACAAATAATTTTCATACATTTATAACCACTTTATCTATTGGATAGGGTATCCAAGACTTTCCATAAGGCCTTAAAGCCACTAAAAACCCGGGAGCCTAATTAAAACGTATTACAATAAGATCAAAATATCTCTACTCTATTTATACAAGTAAACAAGTTTCCTTAAAACCATTTCACTATGAATAATTAGGTATTTGTGTATAATGAAGCTCAGGCACGTGCTAAGTATATTACAAAGTTCCGGGAAAGATATTCAAAAGCTTATTATCTTCACAAGTCATTCCTAAAATAAAGTCCTGAAAAGTAATTTAAATAGTAAAGGTAATACCACTTAGTAGCGTGTACCAATAAGTTTTAAAACACTTCAGCTTAGTTCTGTATAGGTATCATTATTGCATAAATCTATACTATACTATAATATTATAAAGCTGAAGAGTTTGTTTGTTTGTTTGTTTGTTTGAACGCGCTAATCTCGGGAACTACTGGTTCCATTTGAAAAATTCTTTAAGTGTTAGATAGCCCATTTATCGAGGAAGGCTATAGGCTACATATCATCACGCTACGACCAATAGGAGCAGAGTACCGGTGAAAAATGTTACAAAAACGGGGAAAATTATGATTCTCTTATGTGACGCAAGCGAAGTTGCACGGGTCAGCTAGTATATCATAAGGCTCTACCCCCTTTCCGAGCTAGTGGTAGATTCAGTAATAAACGACTATCATAAGTGTCAACATTTGACCTAAATGAATAAATGAATTGATTTGATTTGTCTACACACAATATGCACCGTATACCAAAATCCTAAAGTCATAAAATCACGGACTCTCAAAAAAATTATTTACTAAAACTCTCATATTTTATTAGCATTTGCTTATAACTTCATCTGCGTGAAAAAGTCCTGAGGAAAAATAATCTTATATGTTAATGAAGGTAATAAACGATATATGGAACTGTTTTCATAAAAATGGTTAAGTAGTTTCTGCCTAATTGCGTGACAATTATCAAAACTTTCGAATCATAATATTAGTATAGATGTTACAAGCTCTAATCGGTATCAACCTTTAACCGGCTATCTTTCTTTGTTGTAACGTACAAAAGCAATTTACTATTTATATAACAAAACGTTCTCAAAAGATATAATTCTTTCCGAGTCGTTTCTTTAATAAATAAATTAAGTAATTACATCGCTGTCTAAACGATAGCTTTTAAGAATAATTTAATTTTGTTCGCGAGAGCATTATCGTTGAAATTGGATCTTGTTCAGTGAGATAAAGTAGGTCTCACGCAATTGGGAAGTAAACGGAGCATAATGTTTGATAATGACTTTATTGACTATCAAAATCAGGTCAATTTCGGTTATTTCAGTGAACAATATTTCAATAAATATTTTTTTCATTTAGCCGCAAAATTTATAACTATAATAACAAAAAAGGACGCCATTTTAAAAAACGTTATAATGTGTGTAGAAAGCATTAGGACACTGTTAAAAACGGCAAAGCCATTTTCCACATAAATTGCACAATATCTATTGAAAATAATGAATTATAAATCAACAAAAACCTTGTAACACGATACTCATTCGTACTAAGAATAGACAAGTTTTTCTAACACTTATCTCATTCAAATACCACTTATTTATCTTATCTTAGTTTTTGTGCCTCGATCTCGTATTTCCCAAAGACCTAGAGGCCAGAAGTCCCACAAGAGACGTCAAACTAGTATGTTTAAGAGCAACAATTCTTCACAATGAAGTGTTAGCGCTACAATATCGTATTACAGCGATGTTCAAATATTTATCCGACGCGACGCGGCCGCCACCGACGCAGTTGGGAAATTCTACCTATTCGTTATGTACCTAAGAGACGCGACACACGACGTTTTGACACGACAACCATGCGCCTTTTTTATGAGTACGCCTTTCCGCGTTTCAGGCACTTTTAATTGCGTTAAATAGACGGTAAACGATCTGTTATTACTGGTTAAGCATCGAGGGCATTCCATATAATATTATTATAATAATAATCTTCATTTCCATATAAAAGTGTGTTAACAATTTTTGACTGTCGCCGCCTTTTAAGCTACAATGCCTTTATTAATAGGCTCCACCGGATATCCATCGGTGACAACTTAGCATCGCTTGAGTCGAGCGTCTTCGTAGTTCTGTTGTCACATTTAAATATGGTTGTTGTCAATTAAAATAACAGTAATCAGCTTTAATAGCTTTGTCATTAGGTTGGTCACTAACCAAACGAAAAAATATACGCATTCTAACCTTGTATTAGAAAACTGCATTCGTTTGTATCATTACAATTTCCAATATAGACCGATATTAATAAATGCAAATGCGTGCTATGCAAATGACGTGATGCCCACGTTAACGGGGCGGTCTGAGGAGCTATCTCCTTACACTATCGACGAGAAGAGAGTACAGAGTAGCTATCTAAAAAAAATCATGACATTCAGATCAGCGCTTGTAACGTTTTTCGCATAACCATTTCTGTCACATAATTTGAAATTTTAAGCTTGTGCTAGATGATACCGACTGTAGTTACTCGCACTACTTATTGCGATGAGCTCGCGTTTTCAACGCCTTTATCAACGTAGTGTGCGAGGGCACTAACAGTGGACGGACCACTCAGGGCTGCCACGAGTACTTAGCCTAGGAATTTGGGGAATATTCCGACGCGCATTCAGTTCGGTCCAACTGTTTGTGTAGGCATAATGAATGTACGATGGAACCTATAGTGGATTGTTGCACGTGTAATCGAATATTATGCGTTTGCTTTCACTATTATGTGATGATAAATGAATGACGGAATAATTTGGTTTTGGGAATGATTTGAGTTACATTATTATTACAATGACTGTCGTAGGTCGTCAATTCTATTCTTAGCTGCATTAAATCTTTGGGCGGTACAAGGTAGGCATATTGTTTATTAAAATAATAGTTTCTAAATCCTATTGCCATAACGTAGCGACAAACTAGTCCCAATCACTGTGTTCCTACATCATCATTTCAAAATGCTGGTATTTCTAAACAGATCTGGGAATCTGGGAAATCGTGAACATTCACCTGAAACAAATAAATTATATTCCACCTTATCTACTTCCTAGTATAAGTATTATTACACTACCTTTCACAATAAGTAAACAGATAACATTATTAACTATAATACTACACAGTTACAAGAACTTGCGTAGTTACCTACAGTAAACACAAGACAGTACATACATACGGGTTATAAATAAGTAACATATAAATGAATGTAATCCATTAACTAGTCGCGTGCCGCGGCGTCGTTTACTCCTCACTGTTTAACACCGTTTTACTACTGTTATACGAGTACTTGTTACGCATTTATGTAGCCTAATCGCTATAAATATAAGTATACTAGCTGACCCGCGCAACTTCGCTTGCGACATAAGAGAATGGTTTAATTTTTTCTCCATTTTGTAACATTTTCTACTGGTATTTTGCTCCTATTGGTCGTAGCGTGATGATATATAGCATATAGCCTTTCTCGATAAATAGGCTATCTAACAGTAAAAGATTTTTTCAAATCAGACCAGTAGTTCCTGATATTAGCGCGTTCAAACAAACAAACAAACTCTTTAGCTTTATAATATTATTAGTATAGATTAGTATAGATAACGAACTTTACAGATACTTGCAGGATTATATTTTAGAAGTTTTATTCGTAAAAATGACATAACTGAATGCTCTCTGCAATATTGGGAGCCAGTTTTATGCTTAGTTTCATCACTTTTGTGTAAGTATTAGTTTTAGTTATCCACAAGCTGTTAAACTGGCCCTTACGACTTTCTAAATGTCGGATAATGTTGTTATTTTTAGTAAGTAAGACTATAATAATTGTGGAACTGTCTGTTATTCTTAAATAATATACAAAAGTATAAAATTAACTTTTAAAAAATCCAGCTGATACACATAGATACCTACTATATATACCATATATTTATTTGAAAGTGGTGAAAGCTGGTTAAATTGTTCAGTAAAACAATTGCCGATTTAGTTTCAAAATCAATCCTACAATACCCGGATAGTAGTGGTGATTTCAATTTTCCACTTCTATAAACATATTATACTAACAAATTTACGAAATTTGAGTTCACTGTGTTAAAGAAATGGGAAATATAAATTAGTAAAAGAGAAAAAGAATATTTTATATTGTTTTACTATTTTATATTTTAATACCACCGTAAAGAAAATGTACGACAAATATATTCTGTTAAAAACGAGCTCATTTAAGTTGTTTATTGATTCTTGTAAATAAAATCTCGCAGAGTTATAGTTCACATTAAATTTGTCACTATTCACGTAACATATTGCGCAACTATAAAAAATATTTATCAAAAACATCTGAAATAGTTCAATCTTTTAAAAATGAAAGCTGACATTTTGTAAACAGCGCACTAAAACATCGTTATCTCACTTAATCTTATTGAAACCGTCGCACTGGACACAAATAGCCAATTCTATCTGTCCTTTTCAAACAATAATATATTAAATTGTATCAAAACAAAACAAGATCGGGCACAAACAACGTTTAGATTAACATCAAAATCTGTTTACGCGCATACAAATCGAATATCCTTAAAGTCTTATATAGACCGGCGGTTTCCGAACATTGCCGAAAATACCCGAGTGTTTCCGAAGTGTCCCGAAGTGTCGCGAGCACTCACGACTTATTTACGAAGGATTAAAGAAAGGCTAACGGTTTGAAATGCTGTCCAAGTATAGAGGAGAATGTGTACGCAATAAAATAGCGATTACAGGAATGCACTGGGATTGTCTTCGAATGGAGCTTTGTGTCTAGATTTTATTTTGATTCTAGACATCTTTATATGTTTCGCTTGGTATAAGAGGCACTGCCAGACAATGCATTGCCCAGTGCAATATTTACTTGGACTGCAATATTGTATTTTGGGTTAGATTCCCTTTCGAGACAACTTCCAAGATTAGATCGTCTTTGACTCATTGTATGATTAAATAATAGGCTTTTAGTAAAAATAACAAATCTAAAATTATTTTCTGTTCGAATTTTTATTTTACAATTTGATACAATTGATCGAATATATATCATTTTAAAAACTAATATCGATCGTTTGACATTTGCAATTAGAACTTGGAAATGTTTCGATGGCTAGCTTCATAGTATCGTGACTAAACTAATGTTCACACACGTAAATATCAGATTTAGCTATTCATAACAAGACTATTATATACTAACACATAATCTTATATAAATATTAGCACAGTACTGTAGACACAACATTATAAAAATATTTTGATTAGGTAAGCCGCAAAAACTGATAAAAATAATACACGTGATTATTTGTGTAAAATACGACTGTATTAAGATTATTTATTCATCTTCCTAGAAATAATTTCAGTAAATTATATATTTAATTTTGTAATTTGTAATAACTAAATATATAATATTATTATATATAGTTTGACCTTTATAAGTTCCTATTGATATAGAATTAGTCTTTTGATTTCATTAATTATCAATTTGTGATTGAAAGCATATTATTTTCCTTTTATATTGAAACTAGCACACGTTTTTATGTACAATAAATACACTAATTAAGTAAGTATTTTTCCAGCTTGAGTTTGAATGGTATTAGTTTTATTTATTTAAAAAAATTACTTTTTCATAGTTTGCTAATTAATCTGAAAAGCAATTCGTTATGTTATAATACTACATAATAATTCCAAACGAGATGCATATTATTATTTTAACACTGCCTTTCTAATGGGCATGGGTGGAAAAGAGCGTGTAACAAATAACAAGTGTATCGCAATTTTCGCCAAAAATTGCAAGCACGTAAAGCTAACCGGAAAAAGCCAGTTTCAAAAATATCCTTACAGTAGTTAGCTATCTATCTACTCTTATCTTTACAATAGAAGTAGGTAACCCGCCTCGTGCGTACATCACACTACATTATCTTACATTATCATCCCACTGCGCACGCGCATACATTACCACGTTCACAACAGTGCCTCGGTGCCTGCCTCGCCTCGATACAACTCATTATAGTTTCAAATATAAGTATTTTACATCTGTTTTCCTTGTCAACTAGATGTGTATTAATATAGATATAGGTTTGTTTGTATTATTATGTCATATAAGTCCTGGATACATAATAATATGTTATATGAATCCTACTTACCTACTGAAATACGTATCTGCACTGTATTTTTATCCAAAGAAATTTTAACACGCGGACAAAGTTGGTGGCGGAATTGCACGTAATTTAGGAGGTATACCTAGAACAGAAGGATTTACAACATCAGTCGCCTACTTTATTTTTGACGGTGGCTTATTTGATACAACTACTTAACTTTGAATTCATCATTATAATCTAGATAAATCGAGCATGCCAACGCTCTCTAGGTACTGAGCTGTCAGATGTAGAAAGTTTGTGTACACGGACAATTAAATAATAATATATATCAATATAAAAGTTAGTCTAAAATAATATTGTTTTTGTTGCAGTTATAAGAACCATTAGCCGGGAGTGTTCGCGACCGTTTCACGTGGGACTCAGGTGAGTGATCGTCGCCATATTATTATTTATAACAAATATACATGTGTTTTAGATACGATAAATTGTTATAACATCACTTCTAATGTGACGATGTTTTTATAAAGTATATAACTGAACAGTTTTGTGTAGGTGTTGCTAAACTATAAACGGATTGATAATATTTATTGCGAATGATATTGAATCACTTTTATTATATTGTTGGACCATTCGATTTGTATTAAAACATATTTATTGGGGTGTTATTTCCGGCGGCTTAATGTAATGTTGAATTTATACATGATTTTATTCCGTATATCAAAACAGCAAGAACGCATTTAAAATATTCTTAACTGATCCGATCTATACATTAATCTAGATTACACTATGAGTCTATGACTGATATCATAAAGTTTTTGATCGCTTGGCAGCAATAATTTAGAATTTTTGATTTATCTTACCTCCCCAAACCGCATTTACCCAGCATTTTGGACTCGAGGCATAATCCTTTACTCATTCTGGGATAAGACGCTTGGTCAGCAGTGAGTCGGATATAATTTAAATCTACTTTTTATTATAAACCTAATAAATACAATTCCTTTCAATTTAACATCAAGTATTCAATCAAAGATCAAAATCAATAAAATAACAAAACTATTCTTCTAAGTCTTTAACTATGTAGGGTACTTACCTATACTTGAAAAACACCCTGATTGATACTTATATAAAACAGTAGAAACTACTTACATATTATTCAGTTGGTAGGCAGTTGGCTACATTCCACAGTAATAGGGTAATAGTTTCAAGACATGCTCTGTAATAAACGAGTTCCTTAACGTAACAAACTTGTGTAAAAACAATCTAGCTTACATTCTTTACTTAGCATAATGGTGATAACATTACAATAGCGTAAGAAAAATATATTTTATTTGTGTTAAAACGTTAGTCAATTTAAGGGTCATAGACTTACTGTAGCACTGTGTTATCACTAACTAGCTGCCGTCCGCGACTTTTTCCACGTGATAAAGTTTCCCGTAGAAGAAACTGTCTAATGCGTTAATCAAGGTTATTGAACTATCTGTGTATCAAATTTCTTCAGTCGTTTTTGCGTGAAAGAGTAACAAACATACATCCATCCATTCTAATAATCTTTCACATTTATAATATTAAGTAGGATAACTATTTTAACGCCCACATTAAATACGATTAGACATAATATTAGACTTCCGAAGTTCCAGTGTGTGATAAGGCCAGCACACACCATGGTGAATGCTTAAACGTGATAATTGTTAATCAAACGGCCATAGAGGATGACACTTACTACTGATTTATACATCCAGAATGAATAAATCTTATTATTTTTTGTTTTGTAAACAGTAAAAATATCTGTTTTTAGCCTTAGTAATTTTTTCATTAAGCTTTAGCGTCAGTGGTAAGCGAATTCAGAACGCCTAAATTACTTCGACGTAACTAAAAAAGCAATCAGTGCTATTTTAATTAACACACGTATTTTAAAAAATGTACAATTTTGGCTGTTCTATTTCCAACTTTTTAATTTTCGGCTCTAACTATTCACAATGGGTCATGCAGGAATGGGCCGTGTGTTACCGTGTCGAGTGTCACGCGACACGACGCGGCACGACACGACACGACACGGCACGGTACTGCACGATATAGCACGGTAATTTGCGTGACGCTAATTGTTTATTATTGCAAATGTCTACGAGTTTGTTTTATTCATTCAAGTAGAAAAATATTTTAGCGTGTAGAATATTTATATTTATAGCTAGAGTTAAAGAAATAAATTACTACCTATGTCAAATGTAGATGTAACTATTCAAAAAGAACAAAATAATGTACACTTTTATTTAGAATAGCTGACCCGCGCAACTTCGCTCGCGTCACATAAGAGAGAAAAGGGTCCTAATTTTCCCCGTTTTGTAACATTTTTGTAGCGTGTAATATAGCCCATAGCCTTCCTCGAAAAATGGACTATCTAACACTGAAATATTTTTCAAATCGGACCAGTAATTCCTGAGATTAGCGCGTGAAAACAAACAAACAAACAAACTCTTCAGTTTTATAATATTAGTGTAGATTAGGGAGTCTTATTTTCCTTTTCATTAACGTTATAGACTCACTACTTTCTGTTAGCGAATTCATCAGCGTAAAATTATTTCTTTGGTTGAAAAGTATATGTTAATCCAGGTTATAAGGTTTGAGTGCCAAGTTTCATCATAATCCATTTAGTAGCTTATGCAACATACACTCTCACAAACTTTCACATTTATTATAATAGAAAGATTATCCATATATTTACCATTACGTATTGTTTCTTACGACACTTGTCTCGACAAATATAAACAAAAATCCAGGCTTATCACATAATTTATACCTCTCCCCGTATATCGGAGAGTCCAATAATTCTGTCCAATCCATACACAGTGCTGGACACACATATCGTACAAATAAATAATGTTTATATACGGGACAGTAATCACATCCCGCACCACCATGATCTAATCTCGTAATATGTTGAACAAACAGACTCTCGTTGCTAATCAACTCATACATAGAAAAGTGTACATATTTATTCAGATATAGGTATATATCCGTATAGTACCTATAATTATGCCAATTTACTTTCTATATCGGAATTTAGCAGCAAGCCACTGCTGGGAAGGTAAATACAAGAGACGTGGGCAATAGGATGCATCTGTTCCTTTCCCTGCATTATTTCCTAGGTGTCACAAACACTCAACTTTATTTAGTCCTTCGTTCTCTTTTGAAACTGAAAACGTCCGCACTATAAATTCAATATATACAAACTTAGCAATATTTATGAATGGGAAAGTCTATCTGTTACTCTTTCACGCCCAAACCACTCAACCGACGAAATTAAGCATGGAGATAGATTTAAAACCGTGATTAAATATAGGGAACTATATTCTTAACAAATACTCCTATCAACTATGCAACTGAAAAAGGTAATAAAACTTTAGCAAGCGAAACTGAGGGGGCTAGTTTGTTAAGTAGTCAGCCCTTAATATGTCAAGTTATATTTTTCCAAAAATAGGCTTGAATTCACGGATCTTTCCTCATAAACCAAGTCACAAGGCAAGTCTAGTATATGACACACGTGTTTGTCTGGGATTACACAAATTATATTTATTTCGCCACTCGAGGTCACTCGTATAAGAGTTGTGTATTAACATTATACTTATAAATAATATTGTGTACGGAATGTCTGTTTATTTTGGTGCCGTATTTTGACATCTTGATTACAGATAATGCCTACTATCTGATTTGTTTATTTTTGGAATAAAACTGGGTAATTTACTTTGTGTGGCTTATTCTAATACGACAACACATTTGAGTGGGTTTTTCAGTTCAAGCTTTGTGTGGGAACTTTTACAAAGATACAAAAATGGACAACGGAGGTTAGACTGAACCAATACAGCTATTTGTGGATCACACAAATGTCAATCCGCAACGAAGTGGTAATGGCGTGGCAACCACTTTAACCACTGAACCACGGAGGTTGTAGACTTAAAAATAGAATACCAAAGAATTGTTTTAGTTCTGGTTGTAATTTTCAATTCCATTAAATTGTACGTCAAAACGGTTTAAAATACTAAACCTTTATCAGTTTAAATCTACGAATAAAAGTGTTTAATTTAATAGTTAAGTGAATATTGCAGTCAATCTTATCTTGTATGATATTAATCTAACTTTCTTAAAATAAAAAGTTAATGCCCGATAAATTATCTATAAGGAAAATTCAAACAAAAAGTATTTCAAATTTAAAATTTAATACAGTTTTTGGATTTTATTGCGCCATATTTTTGAGTCATTCACTGAAATTATGTGAGTTTTTTGAACTAAAAGTACTATTGAATCAAGTATACTAAATAAGAATCTGGATCGTCTTATACAGAATGTACCAGAAATACTTCTGTCTCTCCTATCTTAAAGCCAGTTAAAGCTGAAGAGAACGTCTGCTTATTAAAACTACTCATCCTTAAACTTTTGGTCCAGAATAAACAATTATTTCACCAAGAAGCACCTTGATTACTTTGAATACTATAGACTGAGTGCTGAAGGCAAAAAAGTCTTATAGACAAGTTTGTATAGTGATATTTACATCCTAATCATTGTATTAGTTATTGACTATAACTAACTCAAACAATAACACTTTTTTGTGACATCTCACACTTATGGTGGTGTGAAAGATAATATGTGTGTGTTAAATATAGTGCTCAGTTCATTTGCATGTGACCCTCGACCCGCTAAGAGGCTCCTATGAGGATGAATGTATGTGTTATAAGTATGGCTCTGATAAAAAACACAACTAGTTTCTTGTACTATAGATTACTTATTGAGTTAAAAACTATATTTCACGTTAACTAGTTTTTGGTTACAGCTTGATTTGCATAGAATATAGTCGATCAAAGAAGATATGTTCTAGAATATCAATCTATAATCTATACTATAATATTATAAAGCTGAAGAGTTTGTTTGTTTATTTGTTTGAACGCGCTAATCTCAGAAACTACTGGTCCGATTTGAAAAATTCTTTCAGTGATAGCCAATTTATCGAGGAAGGTAAAAGATTATATATCTTTACGCTACGAAAAATAGGAGCAGAGTACTAGTGAAAAATGTTACAATAACGGGGAAAATTATGTCTCTCTTATGTGACGCAAGCGAAGTTGCGCGGGTCAGCTAGTAATAATATATTCGTTTTATTTTTTTGTGAAAACGACTCTACCGAATGAAGTGATGAAATTCGGAAAGGTGACAGGCAACATTCCGATGAAGAGCATTGACTAGTTACAGCGAGCATTAGCTCATAATGAGCCACGAGACATCTATTCAGCAAATTAGATAAACACTGAAAACCTAAGAGATATATTTTCATGCATTCATTTTCTCATTTATGGTAGATATTTTGTATGACTAATAAGCATTCATCTTATATCTCATCGGGTTCTACAAACTGTGTATTGAATACATCAATAAATAAATATAATGCATATTGAGTTGCAATAAATTAATAACGATGGAAACATTTTCAAATACAACGCTCGTAAAACTGTTTTATGATCAATACACAGTTCTAAGTAATGTTTTGAGGTAAACGTATTATTCTAGTATATTTCTGGAGTTCTAAATGTGTTTTGAAATATTATCCTTCAATGTAATTAGACAACTGTAGTGGTCTGGCTATTTCCGGTTAATTTTAAACACTATCTGGGATACTTTAGACAATTTCTGTAAATAGAATTAAGATTTCCGTGAGCTCATAAAGTCTTTTTGCTGATAGTTGATGTCTAGAAGTATTAATTTAATTTATTGAGTGTAAATTTCATTAAAAAAACGTTAACAAGAAAATTTTATCAGGAGTCTATTTAAAGCCCTAGTCTATAATTCTGATATAAATAAATAAATAAATATATTTGTAAAAATAATGTATAATTTTATATCTCTATATTTTACTCTATTACATATGCTAGAGTTTTAACCAAAACCTGCTAACTCATCGCACATGACTATAACACGGCATAAATACAGTTTATAGTCTCAATATTTGCGCTCTACAGACTCTAGTTGTTTAATAAAATCCCACATAAGCTTACTGCTTACGTGTCTTATGTACATATTACACCTTATTATAGAAAACTAGTATTTATCAACTCCATGTATATACAAGTACTTTTATATGTATAGGTAACTAAGTTTGCTCTGCTTTATGTTGTTCATAGACGAGTTACGAGATTTCACTCATATCCTTAATTCTGAATTTTATACACTTATCTATATTTCCGCCTTGAATACAAATGTACATTGAACCTTTACCGGTGAAGATAAGAGAAACATTTTTATTTCGATACCTCTTTTAAAAAAAGTGTTTGTTCCATCTTATCTTCGTTATAATTAAATCTAGATTTGCATATCTTTATTATCAGCAGTTCTAGATTGATAAAGCAGTTTTTAAGATTTTTGTTTTCTTAAGACTAAGTTCTCCCGCAATGGGTTTTTAGCTATAAGACTGTCTATTTACTTTAAACTAATCAAACAATTTAGATACTGAGAATGTGTACTTTAGTTTTCATCGAAATATGTTCACTCCTGATTTCTATGAACGTATATCTCAGAACTAGCTGTCCCGCGCAACTTCGCTTGCGTCACGTAAGAGAGAATGGGTCATAATTTTCCCCGTTTTTTATAACATTTTTCGTTACTACTCCGCTCCTAATAGTCGTAGCGTGATGATATATAGCCTATAGCCTTTCTCGATAAATGGGCTATCTAACAGTGAAATAATTTTTCAAATCGGACCAGTAGTTCCTAAGATTAGCGCGTTCAAACAAACAAACTAACAATCAAACAAACAAGCTCTCTATTAGTATAGATAAACCAGATACAGAATAATTTCGATAATCCAGCGTATATTTAATAATGTGAGTAAGATTATTATATCATAACGTAATCTATTACACGTAATATTAACTAATATACAAGGGGATTATAAGATAGCTATAAATAGAATTATATTACTTCGCTACTCGCATACGTAAATTGTACCTACGTCAGTCGTTTTTATAATTCACATGTTAATAAATATGATGTTTGTGTTAGTTTCTTAAAGCGTTACGATAGAATTGCGTCAGCAGGTCAAAGTGGATTTTGGAAATGTCATCGCGATTTTATGTAAGTAGTGCCATTTTTTTTCGGATAATTCATTTTAACTTGGCACTCTCAATTTATTTTGACTTGGACTTAGTAGTCCCGACTGCAGTATAATTCCTAGTTAATGGTAAGACGTTTATCTAGGCTCGTTCTTATAATCAACTGATTTTAAACTTAATACTTGGTATCTTTGCTTGCTATGAAAATAGCCTCCTAAAAGTTTTACTCAGAAAAAACAAAGAAAAGTTTCAATTTTACATTACAATAAACTAGACTATGTAGCATCTAAACTGAGTATATAAAAAGTCTCCTGCCGCCAACTGGAGTAATGCAGTAACCTTCACCTATTACACAATAGTCATATATTTATATACAACAATAGTAAAAACAACGAAACTTATCTTAAACCAAACACAGTACAATTGACTTTAACTTATCGCCAGATAACACCGGCTTCCTGTTGACTCGCGCCTGTTTGTTTTCCAACTAGCGTGCATTGTGCGCGCTATCTGCACACAGTGCTCGCAAATATTGCTGTGTTCTTACACTGTGTTTACCTGTGTACGTGTTTGTTGTACACGTGCGAATGTTTACATGATTAGGTGCTAAATACTAGCCTAGATAAATTTTTACTACTAGAATTAGATAAATTTTAACTATCAGTTCGGAGTAATAACAACCTTTTTTCGCTGTATGTTGTTAATTTTTTGTGTTAAGATTACATGTCGCAAGATTTGGGTGGTAAATTTTGCGACAATGTTAACTACAGCTACACAATACAATTTGAAAATAGGACTTAAAAATCATTTAGTCATATTGTATGTCTACTGTCTAATTTGTAAGATAGGACTTGCCGGACCGAAGCATTTTTAAATTGAAGTCGTAACGTTTTCAAAATTTAATTCTTGGAATCTGGTTAAACCTAAATCAATGCGAAAATCTAACTTAGACAAGTCACCAAAAAAACCTACAAATCCTATCGTAAGGTTTATTGACACCAGCCGCATATAAACCATCTTATGGTGAAAACCAACAATTGTAACTTGACTATTATATGACAAATAGCTGATGAACTCCCAAACAGCAAACAAAGAGTGAATGACGCAGATCCCAGCATTGAACTGTAACCGTTACATTGTTACATTGTGATATAAATAGCTCAGCGTGCGATACTCGCTGGAAAAACGTGGGCCTTCTCTCCTAACTTACCTTATTGTTACGTCACTTATTTATGGCGAACTAGCTTTTACCCGCGACTTCATCCGCGTGGTTTGTGACTTAGGCCAGAATTTTCATTCAAACTTTCATCCCTTATTTTATCCTCTTGCGGGGTAGAATAAAATTGATCAAAATCCTTTAGAGGATGCCTGCATCATAACATACCTGCATGCCAAGTTTTAGCCCGATTTGTCCAGTGGTTTGGGCTGTGCGTTGATTTATTACTTTTGAGTTATATTTGTTCAGAATATTAGGGCGCATTTTCATTGGTCGATATGTAGGTCGATGCAACGCAACCGGGACTGCCTATCGTTCTCTTAGAACAGCTGTCATGGAACCTCGTCACTCGTACGGTTTTCCCGCATGTGGGCTCTATGGTATGCGTTTACAAAATCTTCCACAACCCGAATGCTTACCTCAATGACATTAAAATAATATTAGCTTCTCTTTTGGAGTCTAGATCAAAAATATCAAATTATTAGCCGAATATTTTCTGGTGACGGAAATATAGGACCTAAAGTCTTAATAAATCAGGTTCTCCTATAGGCAATAGTCTCAGAGGGGAAGAAATACCTAGAATGAGATATAAAATGATTTATTCTTTGAACTAATGTTTATTCACGACGTTTGAAGTATTTCTCTTTACTCATTGGTATTCATGACAATCGAGAATCGTGCTAGATGTACATTACTTCTTTCTAGGAGACCCAGGGTTCGATTCCTAGGCCGATACAAAATGAGTTCAGATATATTTTGTGTTCTTCTCCGTATCCTATATAATAAACTACTTTGATGTAATTGAAAACAATATAAATAAATAAAAAATTATATCTACACTTTCGTGGTCCATACATCGGTAACATTATTGCCACTAATATATTTTTTTATGTAATATTTTGGGAAAGACAGAAAAAATCTCTAACAGGCGAATGGAGCCGAGGGAAACAGTAGTAGTCTATAGAAAATAAACTTCAGTTTCCAATAATTACTTTGAACTACAATTACAGTAATTAACTACCATTACTCCGTCAACGATCATCAATCTAAACTTAACTGCTTTAACCGACTGCGCAAAAAATAGCAGTAATGTATTCATTCACCTTGCTTTCGCGTCAAACTCAATAGTGACAACTGAACTACATTGAAGACAATAGGGATTGTTTGATAATAGCTTGTAAATAGAAGTTAAAATGTATTGTTCTGTCAAATGATTCAAGTATAAATTACATTATTAATAGGTTTGAAAAACCTTATGAAAAACTTATTGAGGTATAAAAAATATTACTATTTATGGTGTGGTGCAAGGTCATTTATTTATAGGCTAGTAATAAATGACTTCTTTTTTATTATAAGATTTTTTTTATGAATGGTGCAGAGATGTTATAACTGCGAACATCTAAAGACTCTCTCAAAAGAAAACCAGATTTTACGAAATAGTTCCTGCTCTACCAATTTATGGGCAATATTTGAAACTGAAAAGATTAACCACAGCCAGCAGATTGACCTCAAATTTCGGCACAGTTGTATGACACCTAGTAACACAGTAATAAACGTTCAAGTGGTGTCAGTGCTCTGCGCCCACGCACGCTCGCCGATACGTCGCTACGTCGCTACGTCGAGTACCTACGTGGTGATGTCTAACGAGAGGTCAAGGGCTTCACGGTCTGTGTGACATTCAGTGTGTTTGGGTTTAGCTCATATAACGATGTGTGTCGTCAGTGTTGTGTGAAGAAAGTACACGTGATCATTCGAGGTTTAATGCTTTGACGGTCTCCGTGGTGCAGAGCTGAAGTTTATCGGTTCATCATTACTACTGCTTCAAGAGGTGGTGGGTTCGATTACTATACGGAACTGATATTATAGTGCCAAACATTGATATTTGTTTCGGGTTTAGCTGCAGACTGTGCAATATGTTTGTATGTTTGTTATAGTTTAACTGCGACGCTAAAGCAAATTTCATTGCAGGAGTTGTCTTTTGAGGAAGTAAAATCTGTTATTAAAAAGTCTGAAAATAGTTACAAATATAAGTGAATTGTACGAAAACAAGATACCCTAGTAACACAAAGCTACAATTAGAGATTTAATTACAATCTGAGTGAAGCAAGTGAACTAGTTTGAGAACTATTTGATAACAACAAGCATCTGTTGACCACAAAGCTCTCACTCCTGCGGTACACTCGGTTTATTTCACTGCTATAGTACAACAAGACCTATTTATGTCTGTATTTAGTTGTTAGCTGGTTAAATGCAATGTAAATGAACATTTAGTAGTGTATCAGTATGTCTACCACAGTACACGTGGTTACCACAGTACAAGCTCTGCTTAGTTTGGAATCAGATGTTGTCCCAATACATTGATTTATTTCGTGAAGCCCCGGCAGTGGTTCAGCTGGTCAAGTGACCAGCTGAACCACTGCCGTAAAGTTACTACGTCAATAGCGTGGGTGTCGTGAGTTCGATCCACTTAAGGGTGTTTTGGCTTGCTTATACTTTTATGTTAGTTTTGTGTATTAGAAAGCCACTACAGGAAAAATAATAGATTTAAATGATCTAGTAGTATCTAATGTATTAAACTTAATATAATGTGATATATCTGTCTGTGTAATAACATATGATTAAAACTTTAAAATAATTACAATAAAGTATGATGACTGCTGCTAACGCGAGTTGTAACAAACATTAAATTATAAGTCGTAAACTAAACTTTGTGTAACTTCAAATGTACGAAAGTTTGAGACACATTACATTGTACTCCTAAGTACTAAAATAAATAAATAAAGCTAATCTCTTTGTTTCAAAGACACAGTACAAAGTAGAGCCACGTTACGTCTCGTTACAATAGTTGAACTAACTCACATGAAACCTCTCTCAAGCGCAAACTCATACGCGACGTGGAACAAACAAAAGATAAACTTCTAAGTACTGAATAAATAAGTGTTATAGTGCTCTCGACTGCTGCGAGATAGTACATACTTGATGACATAACTTAAGTACAACACACACAACGTGCGGTTGCGGGTCGAGGCGATTCAGACGCTACAACAGCTCTTCTGTTTGGCCCTACCTTCCTAACTGGCGGTAAATTCACTCTCTGTATCATTGACTGTCATAAGCGTCAACATTTGACCGACGTGAATAGATGATTTGATTTTGATTGTGAGGATTAGGTACAGACCGTATTTTGCTCGTTGCAGCGATTGCAATGAATACGTAGTACTTATGAAATAGTGATTTTCGTAGAAGTAGGCGTCCCCTTGGTATGTGTGCTTGTCCATACAAATACTTAGAAATAAGCCACCGCGTCCGTCCCGTAGCCGCGCTATGTGTGTACTGCATTTTAGTCTCTTAGGAGAACCTACATTAAAAAATAAACAAAATGTCTTTAAGATCAGCACATAACAGAAGTAAATTTCAAAACAAATGAGTAACATGAGGCTTCAATGACAGTTTATCTTTAAATTTACATCATTTAAATAATAATGATCCACACGAAAGTGCAGTGATCGAGAACAAAGAAAACGTACACTCCAGACTTCAACTAATGTATTTTAAAAAGGAAGATTTACTTTCTTCCAACATGATCTCATTATATTATAAATCTGCCATATCCCTATCCCTATCTACTGAGTGTCTTCACACCCCTCCCCCTCCCTGCCCCACTCCCTTCTCCAGTAGTCTGTCTCACAAACAATTGAGATTCATTCCCTAAGTACCGTTTTATGTCCACTCCTTCATAATTTATAGGAACTTTCCGAACGTTACGGCCCAGACAATGGATTAAGATTGTTTTGTCACTAAAATAGACAAACTACCGAAGATTTAAATCAAAATCGAATAATTTATTCGTTTAAATTGAATACTGTCAATTTCTTTTATGAAAGAAAGATACCTCTTAGATAATAATTGCCAAGTGCTTCTACTACTTTCCATTCATGACAAAAACTGGTACGAAAATTTAACTATTTTCGGGTCTCAATTATTAATACTACGGTGTCTTTAATGATATATTCTTAATCAATCTTAAAGAGTTAAATCGTTGGACGGATTAAGATATATATATTTTGAGAAGAAAACATAGCCATAAAAAAATGAAGTACATCTTCTTTCAAAAGTCCTCACATGGAGCCGCACGCAAGTCATCAAAGAACGAAAATGTAAATCCAAAACGAAATTGAAAAATCCTTTTAGTAAGACAAACGGAGAAAGCTAAATAGTTTAAAATAGTAGTTACTTAACAAGAGTGCAGCCGGCACTCAAATACGAGACGACATTAATATCTTAATTCAGTTGAGTCGGGTTTTATGCGAGCAGCTGAACGTTTTCCAATAACACACACTGTGTCAGCTGCTGCCTCCATACTCAGTTCATAAAGTACACTGTGCACTGCGAAATGTGCTGTGTTGCGCAATATTGATGTGTGTAACATATGAAACTAATACTATGGCCGAAAACTTAAGAGTGGATTCATGTTTGTTACCCTTTCATGTTGAAATTGCTAGATGGATTTTGATGAAATTTTCAACACATATAGTTTAATAGCTGACCCGCGCAACTTCGCTTGCGTCCAATAAGAGAGAATGGGTGAAATTTTTCCCCGTTTTTGTAACATTAATTACTGGTACTCTGCTCCTTTTGGTCGTAGCGTGATGATATATAGCCTATGTCCTTTCTCGGGTATCAAAATATCTCCATACCAAATTTCATGCGAATTAGTTCAGTAGTTTAGGCGTGATTGACTAGCAGACAGACAGATAGACAGACAGACAGACAGAGTTACTTTCGCATTTATAATATTAGTATGGATAAATTTGAGTAACACTAAACGTACTCTCCATTACGAGATACAAACCCCCGGTTTATGCTCAAATAAAAATGACAGTTTGAATAGGTAAACTACCGCTAAATGTGCCTAAGAAACCGGACATTAGTGTGCTAAATAGCGGATAGTTACATTCATGCTTGTTTTAACGCATTCACGCAAAATCTACTGAACGTATTTTGATGAAATTTTTAACCAGATTCGAAAATAAATTAAAAGTCGTGCAATATCTCTCCCCTAGTACCTACCTATCTATATGAACTAACGTTATAATTAAAACTTATGTAGATATTACTGGTTTTTCGACAAATAACAGACTACGGAAAACTTTCAATACTCTAGGAATCGTAAACAAAAGCTGCTCTGCCAAAATGCACGTGTTATTTGGGGAACTATTTCAAAATAGTCCGTCACCCGTCAAGTCAGAGAAACCATTTGTGTAATGGCGCGACACCGTTTCTATTTGACACGCATTCTTGTCTTATGTTCCATCACGGAATGACACGATAATGTTACGTTATAATGTAGGAAAATATGAAAGACTCACCCTTTACGAATATGAGTCTGATGATACTGAATATATTGTTTACTTAAGGACTTTATTTGAACGACATACAAAAATATCACGTTGGTTAAAATAAAAAGGTAACAATTCACTTGACTACATTTACTCTGTACTTCAATGATTAATCCAAAAAAAAAACTTTAATTTTGATTAAAGATGAAAGATAAGCGTTGTTCATTTTAAGCAAAATTTTGAAAATATTAAAATTATCTTTGAGTAACATTCATGGGACATATTTTAAGCTGACAAAAGCTGACTAATTTAGACCCTAGTACGTTTTAATTTGTTATATCAAAAAATAAGTCCAACACAGAATAAAAATATTGCTTTTAAACATTTGTTTCCTCGTCAGTCCAAGACCTTATTTCAATAAACGCCATCGTCTTATTCCCCTCGTATGTGCTCACAAACTAATCACTCCACGAGATTCATTTCCAATCATCTAAGTTGTTTTCACACGTCACGTACTGCTTAAGTGATTGTACAGCTGTAATTAAACATACTATTTCTAAAAGGACATAAGTCTTATGTCTTTATATGTGAGTTAGGCCTTTTAATGACTTTTCTCAATACTCTTAGATGTGTGTTTTTTGGTTCAAAATTGATCGGTGGTGTGTATAGATATTTGAAAATAGAGATATCTTAAGAAAGGTATCATAGAGTATTGTATGGTAAATTGTATTGTGCTACCTTTTAAGTTTAATTTTACGCCTAGCAAGTTTTTGTCTTTCAATCAGCCTATCGCAATCAACTGCTGGACATAGGCCTCCCCTAATTCGCAGTTGAACTTTAAAAAAATGACTTTCATTGTAATAAAAAATGCATATAAGATCTCCAAAAAATGGTAAAACAAGAGCAAATGATTTATTGCTCACATAGATGAAACATTAAACGCATTTCTTAAATCTTAACATCTAAATACATATTAGTCAAAGGTGACTGACTGACATAGTGATCAATCAACGCACAGCCCAAACCACTAGAAGGATTGGGCTGAAATTTGGCATGCAGGTAGAAGTAGGTGATAGGCATCCGCTACGAAAGGATTTTGATTAAAAACTTACCCCCAAGGGAATAAAATAGGTGATGAAAGTTTGCATGAAAATTCTGTCCTAAGTCTCAAACTACGCCGACAAAGTCCCGGGCCAAAGCTAGTTTATATATAATTATGCTTCTTTAAACACAGAGAGTGAAACCAGTATGCAAAGTTTTCTACTTCTTGCACAAGTAAAAAGGCTTGATATTTCAGAAGAAACATTGAAATCACAAGGTTCATTTTCTCGTCATATTTGAACAAAGTTTTTATTTGCTTTGTTTTATTATCAGATGATGAATATTAATTTATTCTTTTTTAAGGCTATGATCTCACTGGGGCGGGTAGCATCTCTTGTGTCGTTAACTTTATGTTCGGTCGTGAAGCGGTGGTGTAAGAGATGACTACTGCTTCAATTCTCGTTCCATACAGTTGTTGTGATTGTCAAAGTAAATGTTTTAAATCTTGCTTTGATTTTATTTCTTTTAATATGTTTTAGTGCAACGATTGTAATAAAAAGAAATTATGAGTATTTTTCAATTAGTTCTCGTTGCGTTTGTAACAATTTAAAATTAACTTCTTCTATTATCTTTTTTATTTACAATATAATGTAAAAGTTCATGGTTGTGGACGTGACAAAACGAGTTTATCACACTAACACTATAAAACGAACTCGAATTGGATTAACTTTCAATGCAATCGTAGCGAGTGATATTGTCATTCGTAGATTGTTACAACTCAAATTACACCATAGTGAGCAGGTAGCTTTATATCAAAACAAGCTTGTCTTAAAGACATAATATTAGTGAAGCTAATTCATCGGAGTAAAAGTAATTTGATGGCTCGTAGTACGTTTACAGTCGTTTTACAACCCAGCGACTGAACGAATGACGTTTGTTTGCGATACTACTGTAAAATACTTGAAATATTGCTCTGGGAAATAAAGGGCTGTATTTTTCGTGGGTATTAGGGTAATAGGTATTTGTGAAACAGGTTTTAGTGGATCACTAGCTTTGCTGTTACTTGTGAACACTTTGAAATCTTTCTGCGACTTATTCATGCCTGGGGCTCGGCCGGGGCACGCAATGTCGGTGGGCATTGTTTCCCAATCGTGACACGGTGTAGTATCTTTAATTTGAACCATAATTAATTAGTTTGGTTTCAGCTATGTAGTATATTAGTATGTTGTCTTTTATCACAAAATTATCAAAGGTATTATATGCAGTAAACCATTCAAACTTCAAATAATGTTCGGTATACTATAGTCAATTAAAAGGGTAATAACAATATTATAGATACAGCTAGTTAAATAATTTTGCTAACTTTTTAGTATAAGAGTTATAGCGAAAGTCTACATCAAAAAAGTTATAACGTATACAGCTATATTATATCTAAATAGCAAACCAATAAACAACTGCGAAACTTTCAAACTCTTTCTTAAACATTTTATTGCAAAAAACAAGTTATTTTTATCAACATTCTCGCTTACCTCCAGACATCTTGACGAATGACGACCGAGTCACATTGACGCACCTCGACACTGATCTTAATTGGACTCAAACGAATTACAACTAACAATTACATTATTTTACTTAATTAAACACTTCGATGCACTTATACTTGTTATTTTAATCTATACTTATATTTAAATAAGACTGTCTGTCTGTTTCCATTTGAACGAATTAACAACTGAACCCAAACGTGATTTTTTAAAGACGGTACTGTCGACCAGCGAGCGCTTGATATTTGAAGTTACTTGAAGAAACTAGTTGTTGCGAAGTACGCTACTTAGCAGGTTTTATGAAGCAGCTCCATTGATCATAACTTTTAATCTTTCGCGTTGCAAGTATATAATGAAAGATTTAACGTGACAATGCGTTTTATCTTGAATTGTTTGACGTTTTAGCACTTTATACAGGCATCAGTAGCTCAATTCTCTACAACTATCGACTCCCGACAACCGAACTGTCATCGAGAAATTTTGTATGAAAATCTGATCAGCGCCTCTGACGGGTGTCGTAGGAAACCTTTTGGCAGTACATTCTAAATGTCAAAATATCGATAGCTAGCCGGTTGTCGGTAGTCGATAGTGGTACATAATCGAGGTACTGTACCCTGATTCTCTGCCACTACCGACAACCGGCTGGCTACCGAAATTTTGACGTTTAGAATGTACTGCCAAAATATTTCTACGACGTCCGCCAGAGGCGCTGATCAGATTTTCATTCAAAATTTCTCGATGACAGGTCGGTTGTCGGTATTCGATAGTAGTAGAGAATCGAGTTACAGCATCATCGATTTAGATAAGACCCTAAGACTAATTTAAAAAAAATAGGCGCATGCTCGCGAGCAGAGTCGAACGGTTGACTTATATTAATTATAATAGTAAATGAAGTGTTAGTTTTAAATGAATCGTTAGATTTGATTGGAGGGTGTTTTTTCAGGTTGTCTCAAGGGTAGATATTGTTTTGGTGATTAAGTTTGATGACTCATTGAATTGATGCCTATATTTAGACATCTAATCATTACTTCAATTAATTAAAGAGTACGTTTTATTATATTTACGCAGGATTATTGAAAGCAATTAAATCTATATTTTGAAGGCATGAGAAGAAGAGTTAAGACACCGAACTTACGATCAAGAGGTCTTGAGTTTGAAATTTAACCGTTCCATTTCTTACGTGAATTCACCCCCCCAACACAAGACTTTGCTTAGTTGAAGTAGTTATGAGAAATGCTATAAACCACTGATCTGTAAATTTTTTAAAAGTCTGTTTTTATTCAATCCCCGACTAAATGCCAAATTTAGCCAGATTTAGCACAAAGTTGACAAAGGAACATTAATTCAGGTTAGCGAGGAACATTGAGCCGGTACCATTTTAACCAGAAATTGTTCCTTGTCCAACAATACTCTGAAATAGAATTACTTGTGAGTGCTCATAGCTATCTCCATCAGAATTAATTATTATTGAACAGCTAGTAAATCAGGCCGCCGGTTGAGCGCCCCTGTTCACGTAATTTATGGCTGCTCTGATGTAAAACTCAATTGCGAGAGTATAATCATGGTAATGTGAAGAGGCCCTCGTACAATGATTTATACGTTTGTGGAACTACTTACTTAAATTGTAAGGGTTCTTATTAGATCAGCTGTTGAGCTATTGTTTGTTTGTACTACCGACGGCTAAGTTATAATTTGCTTAAAAGTTTGTTAAGGTAGACGTTTTACCTGAGATGTATTTTTTGTAGGATTCATATATTTTATTTTAAAACGGAAATTGAGTTTGTCTCCAAATTCTAACTATCTATTCTAACCATCACAATAATCTCTGCATCACCCCAAGGTAGACTGGCAGAAAATGCTCCTGCCATTAACTCCGGCTTTATGTATATTGCCGTTTAGGAATTGCAACTTAAATACAACATTTAGTTTTGATGATTGTGATTTGTGTTACGACAAAAACTAAACAGATTTTAATTTTTAGCATAGGTACTATGCTAAGTAATTCATATTTGGCATATAAATAAATGAGATGCAAACTTATGCTTGCAGGTCCTATATTATTACAGACAATACAAAAATGCTAGCTATGTATTTACCAAGCCATAGTTCACAGCTAAGTATTCGTTATTACAGCCCTCAGATATAATTTATTAGTTTTAATTAAACGCGGCGTTGTGCGTGCGTTGTGATCAGTATGCATCGTCGCACTAAGTACAGAGTCGTACAGATGACCTCTCAAGCAGATGTTAGTGCGGCTATGAATGTTCATTGTAATTGTTTACATGGTACGCGTGATATTTAATATTTTAATTGTTATTAATGTGAGGTTTTAAGTACTTATTTGATAGTCGTAAGATTTTGAAAAAAAATAGGCCACAGTTGTCTATTTTTTACAACTATTGTTAGATTGTATTTCGGCGAGTGAATTTTCAAAGAAGATTATTTTCGCCGATTTCGGCGTGCTGTTGACAATTGTATCTCCAGAAATCCAATAGTATTTTTCCTAAAACTAGAATTATTAGAAATTAGACTTATGCCAATTAGAAATTAGACTTATGCGAGCCGAATCAAAAATATAAGTTTTAGGAACGAAATTAGGTACCGCGTCTAGATGAATGACCTAAAGTTAAATTTCCGTAAACCTACTAACAAAAACAGACACGATAATTACATTTTATACAGCCATCCCTCATCAGAACAAATGCGCATATATACAGGGTGTTTCACAATTACGGCAGCTAAACGCTCCCATTAGCGCAGTTCACTTAGACGCGGCTCTTAGCGCCGCCACGCCGCCGTGCCGCCGCCGCAACGCCGCCGCGCCGCCGCCGTCAGTTAATTTATTCGCTACAGACACTAGTTTGTAACGACGCGGAGAATTTCATTCGGGAAGAGCGATTTTCGCAACCGTGTACTGAGTGTGTAAGCCATAAGCGATCAGCGAGTTAAGGCAATTCAGGTGCTTGTTACGGAATGGAAACAATAAGACTTTTACCACAGCTGCGCATTATTTTAGACTGTAGTTTTTGTAACATTTATTAAGTTAACCAGTTAGTTAAAAATAGCGTAATATACTTATAGTTTTGCTCTAAGTTTCTTTTTGTTTCTGGAAAATTACATAAGAAATTGAAACTTTTGTTTTTGACAATTTAAAACAGCATAATGCCTTAACCCCTTCTGAAAAAACAAAACACCCCAAAATGGTACAGGTGAATAAATAGTACAATTCCTAGCTTTCTATTATCACTTGGACTACACCAATCTCGCCTAAATTATAACCAGGCCGTGCTTGTAGCAGACATCAGCGTCAAAAACGTGCGGTGACGCTCACTATCGCCGGTAATTCCTAGTCATTCGCCCTAATTCCTGGCTATTCTGCGTAATTCCCGGTTATTCTCTGTAATTTCCAGTGAAAGTGTATAAAGCAGAACAGTCACGTCCACCACGAGCTGGATTCCTTTAAATTTTGTTGAAGTATTTAACGTAAATAGCCTATTGCGTTATCTTTGTCTTTTACTTTAAAATCTACAAGAAAACCTTCCTCACTCTTTCGCAACGATAGCTTTTAAACCCAATAATTCTAGCCAAAAGATTTTACGATAGTGTCGTATTATTTTTATCCCAAAATTGCCTTGTCCCTTCACTGTGTACAGGTTTTCTTCTAGGATATATAATTATTTTCGTTTGCTCCGTAAAGTCTAAAAAAAAAGCAAAACATGTAAAAAAAAAAAATTAACGTGTATAGCACTCTAAATATTTTAAAAACATTTTAAACGAGTGTAGCCATCACGAAACATATTCAAACTCAATTAGTATAATCATGATTAATTCGTGGCCGTGCCGCGGTGTTGAGTGTTCGTGTCAGTAGCGCGAACGTGCCGCCATTAGATAAACGAAACTTCGAGGAAATTTCACCGAACTGATTCGTTTTAATACTTTACAATTTAAAACTGAAACTCCTATTAAAGCTTACGTAAAAAGTTTTAAACGATCACATTAAATTATAAAGTTAAAAGCCTCCCTTGTTTGTAATATCTGCGATAATTTGAAAGCGAAGCGTTTTGATTTATATAGCGACGGGACGGGAACGACACGATACAAATTATATTTCTGTTTGTAATTTGTTTGTTTTCGGCAGTGGACAATTATAGTTGCCGTATTAAACTAAGATCTGTTTTAGGTCAACTACTAACAACCGTAAAATATAAAAATGTGAACATAATAAGTAATATGAAACCATAATAAACATTGTTTTTAAATAAATATCTAAATACAATCCTATTTATAATACCTCAGTAAATAAAAGGCTCGGTCTGTTTTAGAATATTTCTCAGCTGGCGTTGTTCAGACAATATAATACAAATAATATGTAAAAACAACAAAAAGTAAAATATGTACAAAAATATTTATGTAATAAAAATAAAATGTAATTTTTTGTCATGACGCTCGATAGATGGCGTTGTGTGCTAAATTAAAAGTCGCAAGCGTTTGTTTCACACCGAGTCTATATAAGACCCCGAGTTTGTATTGTGTGTGTGTGTGTGTGTATCCGAATACAGTACCATACTTAGAACAGGCGTCAGGTGTTTTATTGATATAATTCCCTAGTCGTCAATTTAGAACAATTTTGGTTCTGTGTTCTCACACCGCCAACACAAGCGCCATAAGGGTGCTTGTCCAGGCGTAGTATTTTGCTCTGAAAATGCAGTTAAATTAATTCTCCTTCTATGAGAGTCCACATTAAATTACGGACTAAATAGGTTATCTCTTAGTTTTTTCTTATTTATCTAAGACACAAGTTTACTTTCGTCTCGTTCAGTAGCGCAATTCTGTATAATCTCTGTACTTTCGAGTATCGGGAGTTTGATGTTTAGAATCAACTCCGAAAATAGTTCCTACGACGACCCGTTAGAGGCGCTGATCAGATTTTCATACGTTTCTCGATGACAAGCCGGTTGTCGGTAGTCAATAGTAGTAGAGAATCGAGCTACAGTACCTCGATTCTCTACCACTATCGACTACCGACAACCGGCTAGCTATCGAAATTTTGACATTTAGAACGTACTGCCAAAATGTTTCCTACGACACTCGTCAGAGGCGCTAATCAGATTTTCATACAAATTTTTTCGATGACAGTTCGGTTGTCGGTACTCGATAGTAGTAGAGAATCGAGCTACAGTACTCGTGTGTTATAAAGAGTAGTATATAAATAGCACATAACATTAGAGTAGCGGAGTATATTGAATTAGTGATAGACATTTAGACGACGCGTTAATAATGGATTGAGTAGACGTGCCGTTGTCGTCTCATTTCATATACCTTGTAGATTTTACATCCCATTATGATTATAACCTAAGTTGTGCCGCTTGCTTTTATTTGTAGTATGACGTGAATAATTTGCAGGTTACATTTTCAGAAATTACCTGCAATTGCAAGAAGTTATAAGAACATAGCCCCTCTACAGCCACTGTTGATGCAGAAGTATTAAATTCTCGATATACATACGTTGCCTACTTTGGCCTGCACATATGTGTATATCCGTCCGTATCTCCGTGGCGTAGTGGTCGCTATGCTACCGTTGAATCGGGAAGTCGTGGATTCGATTCCCACACGGACCAAGTATTTGTGTAGTCCACAAATAGTTGTTTCGGGTCTGGTTGTACTTTGTTCGTATGTTTGTAAAAGTCTAGAATATTACAAAAAATATGAAAGATATGATGAACATAACTGATTCTATTAGGTCTATTATAAAATGTTCAAAAGTGAGTTATCAAGTGACGCGTGGCAAGTTCAGAGATTTTAACTTGCTAAACTCATAGAGTGTGTGGGAGTGCCGCCAAAGCGCAATTTAACGTGTGAGCGAGCGTAATGGATCTTACTGAGAAGTGCCAACTATTATAGTACCAGAGTTAAGGTGACTTCATCATAATTGTCTTATTCATATTATAATTTAGTTGATTTTTGAGAGAATAGTAACGTTAAAGAACATATTTTGACTTCATTTTAATAAGTCACAACAACAGACACCCATAAATATTTTTATTTATAGTAAATATTTTACTCTTGACTGAGTAAAGATTTGTTCAATAAATTGTCGGCAGTTCGGGAAGTTACATCAGAATTTTATATCGATGAAGAAGACATAACTTTAAAAAAATATTACCTCGTTCAACTTTTATCAAATAACAAAAAAGAATACATTAACCTAAAAAGTCGAAAGCCCTTTCAATAAGTTTTCATTATTCAGTTTGAATTTCACTATGCCATTATCCTTACATTAGTTTATCTCATATTTGAGTGTTAGTTACTGTGTCTGTGTTACTACTGTGCTGGGTAATGGTACAGAACTGTGTTAAGGGCACATCATTTGAGTAGTTCAATATGCCACTTGTAATGTTCTGTTAAATGTTAATGTTCTGATAGTTTCATTTGTGTTAATTGTTTATTTCTAAGTTTAGTAAGTTTCATATTTTATTAGAGCGACTGTATGATCTCAGATTAAAAAAAAACACATAAACAAAATTTCATCAAAATCCGTTTAGCGGTAAACTGTTAGTTTAACAAATAAAGAAACAGAAAAAATAACAATCTTTTATATTTAAACTATTATTATTAATTTGATTGTATTGTTAGTGATGTAGGATGTTATTTAACACTACGCAGTGGTCTCAGCTTCAAATCCTGGAATGATTTTGTCTCAAGAAATTCTTCGTGATTGGGAAATACAGCAAATAAAGTTGTCGGTCCTGCGCTTGACCTGTGAACATGTAGGTTTGGTCGTCTGTCCCACCACTGCAGATCGAACTTAATTAGTACTAAAATAAAGTCCCGCCTTAAGATTTAGGTCCCCAACGGTAATAAGAGCCATTTTAAGTGAAATGCTATTACCGTATTCTAAGAAAAAGTTCTCATTACGTCCAGAATTAGGATTACTCCCTTGACACGTTCATCTATTAAGTCGGAAACTTATTTTGGGGCTAATGAGTTTAATACTTTACTTCACGTACCAGGCAACCAAAAAATCCTTCAAACTATCTTAAACTAAGTACTAATTGTCTCTCATTATCTAATTGACAACTAGACAGGCATGTTGAGACTTAAACTATAAAACAATTCCATTTCTTCGTTTACTGTTTTCTTATTATATTAGTACCATGGCTCGTACTGACTCAGCAATGTATATTAAACATCCAAACATTCCTCAATATTCCCATCAATAACACTAAAAGGATAAACACGTTCCATTTCATAAATATTCACAATCATATTTCTATCTCTTTTCATCATTACAGCAGTAATATATCTATCTCTTTCTGTAAGATTAATACAGTCATATTTCTCTGTGAAGTTTGTTTAATACATAAATTGTGAAGAGGTGAAACTAAGTACTTGTTCTAATATGATTTCTTATTTATAGCACGACTGTTGTTTTGCACGAAGGTGTAAGCAGAGTTGTATGTAAATAATACATCCATTTTTTGTAGTTAAGCCCATGTAATAGATAATAAGCCTATTGCCATATACTGATGGATAAATAAATTGTGAGTTATTATTAGTTATTTAAAAATTCTAATCTAATATAAATCGGTGAACCCAATAGCTATTGTGCAACTCGGGAATCAAACCGTGACCGTCTCAAAGAACATGACATATCGGTCCCCGACAATGATAAATGAGGAATATAACCACTCAATAAAAAGCTGATATATCAGGAAATTTGACGGAAGAGACGCCTAACTCCTAAGGCGGCTTTGAATCTTTTTTGTACTGTATTATTATTAAAATATACAGTTGGATGAAAAACTTGTCCTTGATGGTCCTGTGATGTATGGCGTACTCTGTTTTATTGAATAGGCCCTACTTAATCTTGAAATGTATTGAGGTAAATAATTATCCCCAGTTAAAGAGCATCTGATATACTGATAAAAAACTGTTATTAGGCTAAAATCCATCTAAATCTTTACAGATGGTTTTGATTGCTTGAGTTATAAACATGCACACATGGACAAATGCAACGTCTATATTTATATAATTTTAGTAGAGATACAAATTCGCAAATGTGCCAACTTAGAATTGGCGTAACGTAAAAAATAACATTAAATTCACATGTTTCTTAAAGGCACACATGTCTCAAACTGTATGTTATAAGAGATATGTCCAGTAAGAGATAGAAATTGATAGAATTTATAAATAAAATAGGATATTAATACAAAGGCATACATATTAATAGTCAAGACAATATCATTAATCACTCATTTCCTGTAAAGCCGACGTAAGTTAGAATTAACAAGGTACCCGGTATAAAACAAGTGTAGTCAGTTATAAGTTTCGTGGAAGGTGTCCAAGTTACCAAGTTGCTGGGGTCCGGCGAACTGGTGAACTTGAACAGGAAACTTCTCTGATCACTTAATGTATAGTCATTGATATGGTGCTGACTAGATACAGCAAGTATACTGAATATGTGCGAGTTAAACTTATTTAATTGCAATATAATATTATTTTTAGATCAAGAATCTCTGGCTTTTTGCACTTTTTATTGAAGACATAGATTAGACAATTTGATATAAAGTTTAATTATCTTATTCTATAGTTTATTTGCAAGATTCATAAGTTAATACCATCATTTATTCATCCGAATACATCTAACTAAATCTATGCTACTTTTGGATATATTATTGGAACTTTAATCACAAATTGTCGCAGATACACTAATTATCCGGCTTTTAATGCCAGTATCCCCATTCTATGTTTATCCAAACCAGAGCATATAAACGCGGATCAGTTAAAATTTTAGGCAAATTATAATATGCGAACTGACTTAAAGTTTGCGGTATCCAGCCTTCACATCAAAGTGTAAAGCCGTCGGGTACAAGCGATTAATAACGGTTAATACAGTGATTCATTGAGCGAGAACATTCAGCTTCCACATTGTTCCGATATAACCTTGTGTTTGTCTTGAGTAATGACACGGAATATTACCGTATTAGTTATTGTTTACGAACATTACATTTAGCTAAGTAATGTGTTTAATAAAGAGAACACTGTTTACTGACTCTGTTGTCTTAGTTAGTGTGTGAGTGCAGATCGTGGGTTCTTGGGGTCGATTTCCGAGTCGAAAAGTGCGCTCCCGACCCGTGGTACAATTGCGATGTCCAACTGGTTGTATCACGGGGAAGTAAAGTTAGCCATGGTTTAACTAGTTGTTCTATGTAGAAATATCTTTACCAATGGTTCCACTAAAGTGTGTATCGATCGCAGTTGTACCACGAAAAGTGATTCGATTTTTCTGTTGCCATGTCTCTTTCAGATAGGTTCAGTGTTGAAAATACTTCCAAAATATTCGTTTTTTTCGATATAATAATTTTTCGCTTTCATAATAAAATATATTGGCGGGATATTTTCTTAGTAGAACGTGTATACTTAATTATGGTTTATTTTCAGAAATAGTTTCAGGTTCTATTGCCTCACAATCGATTTATTATAGAACTCTCATCAATCTTATCTGAAGCTAAACCTACGAAATATCTAGCTTTTCTAGTTTCTTTCCCTTTCACTAAGATTGACTGATTTAATGGACTATACCGATATCGGCTTATCAATCAAGTCCCGACATGAAACCTTTTTTATACATGTAGACAGAAAAAGACAGAAACTGAATATAAATGAATCTACGAGTATATTTATCGAAGAACGTTCTTTGGTTTATAAGTCTATTTACTATTATGTCCTATTACTATCATTACGGCTTTCAGTTTTTTACCTTTCAAGTAGTCTAAAGAATCTAACTAGTCTATTTTCTAACCCATTGCATTATGCTACTGCTGGGCAAATGTCTACCTCTAGAATTGCAATAACTATTTTATACAGGACCTTAATATCAGTCAATCATTATGATGATCTAACACCTTCCAGCTTTTTGTATTACAATCGGCTTTGCTATTTACACCAGAAAAAATACAAATAGCTTCATTTTTGCTTTTACAATAAAAGCATGGCAACTACAAATTAATATACTCAACTGAATTTTGTAGATCAAAGTTCAATGACATCAGCAGTCATGCAGTCCTTAATTTAACACACACCAAATGATAATAAATGCAAATTACATTCACAATTCACGATTAATTAATCGCTTCAATTATTTCAAATATGTTTATATCTCACAATTATTGCAAATATGTTTTAAATTTTCGGTATTCTTGTGGTGTCGAGTTCACTGTGAATTTTGTCATGCGTTTAGAATAATACGAGCTGCATCTCATTAATGAGTTTGAAAATAATATAAATAATTAAATACAAAGGCGCCTCTTTGCTATTCAGTGGTTGTTTCAAAGTTTAGAACCCGTATTCATAAGCTACTCAAGTTTGTTGGAGGAAAGTTTCTTTATGGTAACTGCTTTCTGATGTTTTAAATGCGTGATGCATTTTAATAATTTACAAGTTAAATTAATTAAAATACTGAAAAAAATGCATAAGTTAAAGCACAGTTCTTTTAGAAAATAATTTGAAAACGATATATTATTTCTTGATATCTGGCAATATTTTTTTTTATAAGCCTATTTCTGTGTCCCACCTCTGAGCAAAGACATTTCCCATTGATTTCCTACCTCTTCGCTCTATGTTTGTAACGGTTATTACTAAACTTGATAATTATTTAATAATACCAGTAGAGATTTACACGTAATTGTGTGCTGAATAATCATTGCGGTATATAAATACGGGTCCAAAAAAAACTCAAATTTCAGTACACTGACCTCAGATTTGAGAATGTCTCACAAAAACAGGTATAAACACTTTTAACGTTTTCATTTCCTCGCTGTAGGTGAATTTGTTTGTAACTTTTTAATTACAAGTGAAAAATGGTCCACTCCGGGGGTAAGGGGTGAGAGGTTAGAGGGGGGAGGTTGTTTGTCTCGGCTTGTTGTGACCGAGGCTTCGTAGGAAATTAGGACGCTGGACTTTTAAACGGGTGTTGTCAACTTTTGTGGGATACAATTAGCTTAGTTTTTAGGATTGTTGCGCTGTGTTTATGTAAGATAACGAATTAAATATGTAAGAGATATAAAACTATTATTGTACCATTCTTGAGCACGGTTCATCCTCTAGATTGATAGAAAAGTGTCTTGAATCAGCTTGAATGTAGCGAAATTTACTACGAACTGATTAAGCCGTTTTACATTTAGGCGCTGAGGCTTATAAACTACGGGTAAGTACACATATTTGCAAACGAATAAATAGTTGTATTACTAAAATGATGACAAAGTTTGGGGGAGACCTTTACCTAAAACTAGAACACTACAAGCTAGATAAAAAACTCAAACATGTCACATTAAACATATATTATTATAACACAAACTTAACTTTAAATCTACTGCAGTCACTCATTCATCACAGCTTTCCCATAATCCGCGCGTCTATTGTGCCGGCTTATGTATAACTCTGAACATTCGTTAATTCAGACTGGTGTGTGGCAATTAAAACGAAACACGGCCGAGACGTATGCTCCAATAAATTGCGGTAGATCGGACGCCGCGAATAAATGCTTGTGACTGCACTACTTTACGAGGTGGAAACACATTAGACATGACCATAGTGAACATCAGATTTGGTTTGTCAGAATACTTTTTGAGTACAAAGATGTTAAACGTGGCAGTTTCTACTTTCCCAGTGTATTTTATTGCGAATTTTATACGTTATACTTTGTACGTATATCGCCATCATTCTGTTGATTATTAAATTCCAAGTATCTTACAAAAATAATTGTATTTTTATGACTGAATAACACACATTTCTAACAAACCTTATCTTTTACACCGACTTAGAAACAAGTAAATTTCCAAATAAATATTATAATAGTTCTACTGTGTGGCGAACATTAAACGAAACATAGAACATTCGCGTGAACGTTGCAACGATCTCTAACGCATACCTACCCTTAGAGGCTGTAGTGCAACTACTGCCAAATGCTTTAATTAGGTTGGTTTAGCTCGGGATTAGCGTTATCAGCGTTTATCAAGTGGCTACTGGAGCGCGAACTAGTTGTGCCGTGATTGCCACTATCGGATTACACGTACACTAGAGTTGTGGGTGAGCTTGCTTTACTGATAAACATTCAACGTGCTGTTCTGTCGTACTTTTGTGGCTTAGAATAAAACAAAAGAAATATATCATTTTATTCGATGTATATGTTGATATCTTATAAAACCTTTATTTTATAAAAATAAAATATCTGCATAAACTCACCCCTCTTTCCCATACGGGTAGGGAGAGACCAATTAATAATAATATGTTTAATAAATATTATATGTATTGAAACATGTATTATACCACGTAGTCGGATAATGGCGTCTAAATACTCATTTAACTTACAAATTTGTACATTTTACAGCCAACATTCAGCAACAATAAAAGTTAAATCACAAAATGCAATATTAATTACGTAGCTTCATTATTTCGAATAAAATATAATCTAAAACCGTTTAATATTAATCATATTACACTATAACACAAAATTTATTACAATAAAACTTAACTATAAGTAACTTTTAAAAACTAAACTAAACTAGAAATAATTTAAAAAAACGAATTATTTACATACTTACAATTATACAATATATTTACTATAATATAATATTAATATTAATTATATAATATTTAATATAATATAATTATATTAAGCCTCCTCTCGTGACGACTCACCCTTGACCCATATATTTGTACCTGACACACAAACGCAGCATGATTCGTAATTCCATCTACCCTCATGCCATCATGCCGTCATATCGTCATGCCGTCATGCCGTCATGCAGTCATGCAGTCATGCCGTCATGCAGTCATGCCGTCATGCCGTCATGCCGTCATGCCGTCATGCCGTTATGCCGTCATATCGTCAAGCCGTCGTGCAGTCATGCCGTCATGCCGTCATGCCGTCATGCCGTCATGCGCCACGAGCTCATTATAATGAAGTAATGTGTTAAGAGCTCTCTGTACGAGCACTCCTGAAGTACTCAGTGTTTCGACAACATACGTGATGCGAATTGTGATATTCATACATATTTATTCAATCTGGATTTACAAAAATATTTTTGTAAGAGATTTGTTCGGTTACGTAGAATATTTTGCTATATTTAATTTAATATTTAAAATGCCTTTTTCTTCACACTGTAAACGTTTTTTGCTTTATCTCATTCACAGTTTTTGTTATACACACAATCTGGTTGCGAGTAAAACCTAATTGATGTAAAATTAATAGATATATCAAGAAGTGATTTTTGAGACTTACGTCTCAAAAGTCCTATCGTTTAAAAAACTAACTAGGTATTACGAAATAAACCTTCTACAACACTATATTGTACAGTTTTTTATACCTTACATATTCAAAAAAAAGAGGATTTAATCTTTCCAATTAATATTAGTAATTATCTTTGAATCTTTTCAAACCGTGTCTCTATATTAACAACTGAGATTAATCCATTTCCTGTATGAAGTTACACCTCACGAGTGTAATATAATAAAGCAAGACTCCTGGTTTAATATACGTGCTGTCAGCATATCTCAGTAGATCTCTCCAGTGATAATCGACGCGAGGAATGCATTGATATCCGCGTAACGGTATGTGAGTTAAGCGTCTTCGTACCTCACGAGCTGGGAGAATGTCTGATCTGTTGGCAATTAATGGTTAGAGCTAATGCTTGTCAAGGATTTACTGCTTGTCGAATATTTGGGGCTTAACATGGGATGAAATTAAAGTAGTGTGTAATATATCATAGGCACAGTTTGCGTCTTTCTTATTTATGTTCAGCTCAAAAAGTCGCTAAACATATTCAATTTTAGGAAACTCTATTCTGATATATGTATATTATTGAGTCAAAAAATATTTAACGTTGATTAAAAAGTTTGAATTCAGCCAATTTCAAACTGATTTTGTTTAAGAACTTCAAAGTGCTGTAATAAAGACGTTTTGAAAATATGAAAAACGGTCAATAAACAAACACTTTTGACCCTATGCTCGACATAAAACAAACATCAACTACAAAAAAAAATATACTCCCTGCCGTAATTAGAAATAACTAATTGTTGTCAAGTAACGTAAAACGTCAAATACTCGATACAAAGGCGATACAATAGTACCAAATGTTTCCTACACTAGCTTTCTCTAACCCGGCAAGGCAGATTAATTAAAATGTTTCATCGTCTCGCTATTTTCGCCCAGACCTGCCAAACTGGGTTAACAAAAATAAATGATTAGTTCGCGATTGGATGAGACGTAGCAATGGATTACTTGCCTATATTGATGGATAGGCTCTCGACTTAATTACTAATTGTTTTACTAACCTAAGACCTAGTTAGACGTCTTCTGGATAACTAACAGATAGTTTATAAGAAAATAAATAATTTTAACTCATTACTGATAGGTAAGGGTCTTTCCCGAGAGAGAGGTTAAATCAGGAAAGCTATCACGTATCTCAGTTGACAACAATTTGAAAACTACTTAGCTGATTATTGTTTTCTCCTTTAATTATAGTGATTAACACGTTGCACCAAAACAGCAATGTGCAACTGCAGCAACTGAATAGTGTCAATGAATTTGACGTATCGTCAAACTGAGATACGTAATAATAGCCCGCAGATAGCTTATCAGCTGGAATTTTAATAGTTGGTTTCATACTGAAAGATAGTTTATCTGATACTTATGAGCCTTATAATCTGGCCCTTAGTCTCAATCTCCGCGTTATTCTGTGCTAATTTGAAACACGTGGAATAAATATAATAAGGCAATAAATATTCCTCCTTATTTATTTGTATCTCGTTTTTCCTCTATTAGGGAAAGTTATTATTAATACGTCTACTTTTATATTCAGTTATATTTTGGTGAAGTAACAACAATTTGTGTTAATATTCTCCTCAGTAAAGAAAATTTCAAGAGTTTGTACTGTTGAAATTAAATTGTTTATTTTGATTGTGTATTTGAAAATTATTTATAGACATATTTTGCTGTAGAGAACATTTTTCATACACTGTAAAGTAGCTTATTTCAACAAAATCAAATCATTTATTCATTTAGGTCAAATATTGACACTTATGATAGTCGTTACAATTACTGAATCTACCACTAGCTCGGAAAGGGGGTAGAGCCTTATGAGAACAGCTAGCGAGAAACTCACGGCCACTCTTTTCAATCGCCAAAAGTTTTACAATGTGGTTGATACAATAATTGATCATGTGATCAACCTTACCTTTTATAGATAGCTTTGTAATATCCTAAGTAAATATATTCTCGACTGTCCAATGAACTTCCTTTTGATATTAGTTCTTTACAAGCTCCTGCACAGTTGGCAGGTTTCAATAAAACTGGCAGCCGAATATCGGCCAGAAGGACATTATAGTCCGACGGATTTACCTGCATAGCATGTTAAAGTATCAAAACCATTCACTCCTCGCAAATAGGCCATTAGACGGAATCACAAGCACATCTCACAATATATCGAGACAATAATCACTTGATAATACGCCGACGCACATTACTTGATACTTTACTTGCATCATTATGATAGTTTCATCAACGGAATTGGTCGTTGTGTTAATTTGAAGATTGCTATTGTGTTGTTTAAGGGGATTGTACGTTATATCGAATGGATCATTTTGTTTTACACATATTAGTGTAGTTGACAAAGTTCTTTGTGTATGTTTGATGATGATGATGATAATTATTTTAGGATATGTTTTTGTTATATTTATAAGTTGCAAATAACACCTCCTAAATTCTGGGAGGAGACTCTTACTCAGGCGGTCCGATAGTATTGGATTATTAATTATTTAACTACTGAAGTATATAACAGATTTTGTTTGAAATATCAACAAACATCACAGATCGGAAATTATGAGAGCAAAGGAATTGAGAGTGTACCTGTGTATTGTGCACACACTTGGACACTGTAAACAAAGTCCTGCATCGTTGGCCAGTTTCAATGAAGCTGACCGCCGTAGTCGCATCGGCAAGGACATTATTATGAAATGACGTATAAATCATGTACATTTCCATTACTCTGCTAAATATACCTCTTGTATGAACATTTCGGTGGTAATATGAAGTAATGCTCAATTAGTGTAACGTATACAACTTGATACTTGCGCGTTGTTTGTTTAGTCTGCACTGCCTTTAATACCGCGCTGTTTGGGTTAGGGACTCGTGTTTATGATTTATAAATACACAAGCGTTTACTTGGTATTGATGTGTCTGTCTGTTACGCTTTTATGATTAAACCGATGATCTGATTGTGATAAATTTCAGTAGAATATTTGAATTCTCGAGATTAAATAAAGCTGCTTTTACTGGTGGGGGATTATTGTCGTAAAAGATCCCCCCAAAAGGTACATGAGATGGTGAAAGGTGGTGTGCGGGCGAACCCGCGAGGCAGTATTTTTTTAACGTAGGTAAAGAAGAAGAAGGAGATAATAATATGTTTATTTTTAGCACACAGCACATATGCCATACACCTTAGAAATAAGTTCACAAATACGATTAATTAAATTCTGCATACATTTTAGAGAGTACTGTAATGGGATCGTTATCACTTCTAAGCGTTAAGAAAAACATCATGAAGCAGTCATGCATGCATAAGATTTCTTTAACAAAGATTTAGAAAGAATGCGAAGTCCCCACTTTTTACCAGCGTGGTGGACTCAAGGCTTGGCCTCTCCCCTCATTTCGGGAGGTGATGCTGGCCTGCCATGCATATGTTTTAGCAAATTTCGTTTTGTTATTGTGTAAAACGATATTGATCATTATTATCTGTGCGTGGGCATTGCATTATTATTCCTATTAGTTGTTTATTAGCACTTGCACTCGTTTATCGGTTATTGATAAGAGAGGTTAAGGTGCTTTGATGACCGGCTTTAGTGTGCGTCACTGTCTGTTCAACGACCGGGAATTTACCAACAGACACATCACTGAACCTGAGACCTCGCGATCGAAGGTCACCTGTATAACCTACTTACGAGTACCTACCAATCTTTACTAGTGAATTGTGTATTGTACTTTCTGTGAAATATGTAGAAATGTTTTTTTCCATTTAAGCTTATATTATTAGCCACTTCTAAGATGCGCCTCCATTAAGCCCGTAAGACTGATCATATCTTTTCGTAGACCTGATTGTGCTACGGACCCCCTACGGTGCTACGTGACGTAGCACAGATCACTAATTTGCCTACGAAGTATTTAAAATCATGTATTTTAATAATCTGTCGTGTCATTTATCACTTTAAATAAAATATTCAGTGCGTTTCATTGTAAACGGACCTTTATTAATGATATTAATAAAACTATACTTTTTTTGGTCATTTGATTTATTACTAGGGAGAGTTTCATCAATCATTAATGAATACATTTATAAATTCTACAGTAATTATGACACGATAGTTAATGATTTTATGATGATTACTTTGGATTTATTCTTGCTAGAACTGTTTAGTGAATCGTGAATTCATGTTATTTTTTTCTCAATTATTAAATTGGCAGCTCATTAGACTGTACTTGATATTTTTGGATATCAACAAATTTGTCTCCAAAAAATGTTTATAAGTCCACAAAAAGGACTCTCCCAAGATGTTTTTTCAACCAAAAAAATATGTTTTTAACAAAGACTTTAGCATAACAGAGAGTTGTTTTTGTACAAACTCAGCGACGCATTGTCTAACTAATTGTAATAATATTACATTAGAATGTTCTCTCGACGGTACGAGCGGTATTTTTGTTCAAAGTTAACAAAGCCTGTAAGTTGAAGTCAACAAAAAACTTGTTTCTCGTTCAAAACATTGATTTAATGATGTCCTTTTATTTGATCAAGACGTTCTGTTTGTATGAATTGTTAGCAACATTTTGATTGCTATTCGCTTTTGTAAATACTGGTTGGTATCTATGGTTTTGTTCGTTAAAAATTGACACTGAGCAATTTTATATCTTCATTATTAAATTTATCTTTTTCTTCTACTTCTGTTAAGGAAGCTTCACCTTCGATGCACTCCGAAATTGTATAATCTCAAAAAGTAAAAGTGACTATAGAGGGGATTCTGTGATTAACGGTAATATTTCATAAACAATTACGAATACACATTCATGCTAGCTAGTATCAGACAAATTATCTAATTTTAAATTAAAATGATATTTTTAGTATAAAAAACATCCAGACAAACCTAATTTGTCATGAATAAAGCAATAAAAAATTTTCTTAGTTTTTCCATTTCTTCAGGGCACATTCAGTACACGACATTCTATTTGTATTTCACAAAACAATCAAATTCGAGTGGTTTCCTTTCATCTGAAAACAAACGACAATTAAAAGAACAAATGCCTCCAAGATATTAAAGACGTAAAACAATGAGTTGCCTCACAAAGTCTTTTTAAAAAGAATCAAAATCATTAAGATTGACAGAGAGGTGCTTAAGTGTCGTATTTCACAAGAGTTTTTTGAAAAAAACCTTCAATTTAACGTTGAATTTTGACAAAATATTGATACAGCGAGGGACTGAGGGCTGGAGTGCGGAGTGCGGAGGGCCCGAGGACTCTCGAGTGAAGTGTTTGCTTCAATAAAAGTTTGAACACGTTGCTACCTTTGGCGGTTAAACACGACTGTTGAGTGTGACTTCAAATTGAAGTATATTAGTGGCCTGTATTATGTGATATGACAAATAGGTGTTCTACTTATGATACAATTTCTGTTACCAGGGTTTTTCATTTTATTAGTTAATATATAAACATGTCATTTGTTTGCCTTGAAAACAAGACTTTATAAATACTTCCTTAAAGGTTTTATTTAGCAACTCGTTGTGCGATTACATGTAGGTAATAAAAGTATGGAGTATTCTCGCATATATGGCTAGGTACCAAATATTAATACTTATTTGTAAATATTGTTCACTCGTGTGCCTACCACGTGAGTAGCGAAATGAGAATTCTTAGCGTTCAAAAATATTAGCGATTTGGTTCTGCCTGATGTATGGCATATTTTTATTAATATTGTATAGTTATTATCACTTACAATTTGTATCTTAATTTTCTTTCTTAGCCTGTACTGTCTAGTTGCTGGGCAAAAGACCCCCCATTGTTTTCCAGTCATATTTACCGGATTGTTTGGATGGTGTGATGTTAACAATTTATTTCTTCTTTTTCAGGTATGACACTTCACAATATAGCACACAGCAAGCCAGTCCGTGTAAGTCATTACGACTGGGTATGTCATTTAATAATACTTTCTATTTGTAAGCTAAATAGTTAAAGATTAGGTACCAAAGCAAAGGTCTAGATAGGATTTCAGTTATCTATTGATTGACATTTAGCCTGCTTCACAACCTTGTGCAATATAATCAAAATAAGTTTTTGCTTGAACTTTAAAAACCGTAGCAGCAACAAATAACCAGATTCCAGTTTATTTCAAACAATATACCAACAGTTATTCACGCTCATAAAATAATAAAAATAAAATTGGCGCTCACCGTCCTCTGCTTTACTGCTTGCTCCACTTTTTAAATGGCGTGAGGTTTATTGTGTGCAGTCTGTGGTGTACGACTGACCGAGTGAATGAGTGAATGACTGAACGATGAGTGAACGGACTGGTGTTTTATTAGTCTTTTATGATATGCTGTATTAAACATGAGTGCGGTTTTAAAATGAGGAATGCATTTGTGGTTTTGAGTTGTGGATTATAAAGCACAAGGCTTTTGTTGACTCATGGCATAATATATTACTGCTGAACAAAAGTTGACCTCTGGTTAATAATAACTTGTGCTATTTCTGCTTTATACTTAATTTAATAAAGGCCAAAAAACATGGCTGCCTATTACGTACACTGAACGAATCGAAATTTAGTAGCAACACGAGTCAGATTTTACATAACAATAACGCGTTGTGACAGTTTAGCCACCTTCTACCACTTCATTTCACAAAATTTTGTCTAAATCTAGAACTGTACTCGAGGTTGAAGTAGACAGTCACAATTTTTTTTCGTTCTACTGGGTAATTTCTAAAAAGACAAGATTTTCCTCTATCTTTTCTTATGTTTTTCACACTACCTACATTTAAACGGATATTTTAATACAATTTGTTAGAAATCAGTGCACGTATCATGAAATAGCAACTGCGTTCGCGGATGTTTTGATGTGTCGCCGATGCCGCGCGGATTTATCAAGCATCGATAATACGACCTAGTCCACGCCACACATGTGATGAGGATAATGATAGATTAAACTAGTTTTACGTAGATTTAGATACATTTAAATGCTATAGCGCAATGTTCTACAGTCGGTACTGTCGAGTATCGAGAGTCTGATATTCAAAATGTACTGTCCAATTAGTTCCGAAGTAGCCTGGTAGAGGCGCTAAACAGATTTTCGGGTAAAATTTCTCGTTAGCTAGCTGGTTTTCGGTAGTCGATTATGTTAGAGAATCGAGCTACTTGTCAAGATATATGGGCAGGGATACGACAACGGGTTACGTCCGGGTTACCATGATAATTAAATGGTTGGAATTTGAATCTAATATTCTCACAATTGCAAGAAGAAAACTTTCATAAGAGAAGAAGAGAAAACTGCAATTTGTATAACTCTCATACAAAAGTCACAAATTAATATTATCTAATACCTATAACTTATAGCTACATATAGCCCAATACTCCTTTGTAATAAGATTACATGTTATTGTGCTATAAATCCTGATTAATCTTCCATATCACGAGTTATTAGCGGGAAGTCGAACAGACAGAGAAGTCATATCATACATTATATTATATTATTATATTAAGACTAGTTTACTCCCGCGGGGCTTCTCACGTTCCATACCCTGTGTTACTCAGTTAAAAAGTTATTTGAATAAAATTGCCTGTTATCTAATTTTTACGGGAATAACGCGAAAATTAATTTTGTCCTGAATTTCTTGACGTTTCGGCGCAGTTTATACAGGCCGTAGCTACGAGTGCAGCCAGTAAAAAAAAGTCAGGTAACTCGAAAGTGAAAAAGATAAAAATATTGTTCATTCTTTGTCCTAGTTTTAGTATTGCCAAAGATTTAATGTTTCAGCTGAAAGAGAGTATTATACAAACTTTTGAATTTGTAATATTATTACAGATGTAATATCAAATTTGAACAAGTCTTTTGAAGTTGTCGGTTAAGTAAATAGGAAGCGATGTTCGTGGTATATATACATATGTATGTATGTATGTAAGCGTTACATGAATACGAATATTAATACCAATATTATGAAGGAGTAAATGTTGATTTATGAAGTATTAACTTTGAAACTGCTGAACCGAGTTTAAAGATCCATTTGCTAATGAAAAGCTATATTAGTAACTGGTTTATGCCTTCGGTTCCATCTATACCACTGCCATTTTTTACCCTTTGTTTAGACATTTGGATATGAAGACAAATAAGCACATTTATTATTAATAGAAATACAAATAACACAAAAATAGTTTTGGTTCTTTTTATTTAATCAAAACAGGGAAAAGCGCAGAAAACATTGCGATTGGAAATTATATGTTGGATTGTAGGCTCATTATGTTAATCATTTCCTCACATATTGTATGAGCCAAATCTCCTAACAATAGAGTCAGCTGTATCTAAGCATTGCCACAGTAGATTTTCAGGCAGTCACCAACTAAAACTATTCTACATTTAAACAATACCATTAAAGACGATAAACCAAACCCCGAACGGTCACTGAAAGCCAAACGTTCCATTTAACAGTCTTCAAATGTAATATCCTCATAGCCTAAGGCTTGTAGGCTCAAAGCGATGGGCTCATGCCTGAGTGTTTTGTCTCCCATGATGAACGATGTGACAGTCTCCCGATCACGTCCGACTATTAGAGGACTAACTGCTTTATAATAGATCTTATTGTTATATTGTAATGGGTTAAATTTGGGTTTATGGTGTTAGATGATACTTATGTTACTAAGATGTCATTGTAATTTATTGTTCTCTTTAGTACTTTTTCAATGAAATTTGACAATAACGGTTGTCGTGGGTTCGATTCACTCACAAAATATATTTGTTATCTACAGAGAATTATAGAGCATTGTGCTTTTTCCACTGTATGCAAAAGCCCCTGAAACTAGTTTTTATTACGGATTTAAAAAAAAAACAAATTCCAGAAAAAAAACATATAAATAAATAAAAAACATATAGGCATTTAAAAATATTTTTAAACTAGATTTTTTTTTAGTTATTTTTTCTTTAATAAGCACAAGTTGCGGGTGCTTTTACATAGTATATAAAAAACATACAGTTTCAATTTAAACTATCCAAAAACAACACCACAAGGCTCCTCACTCCTCAACATTTTCCATAAAACATTTCCTCCATTCGAACACAATCCCATGAGTACAAGATGATCCGTACAACAATAAGTAGCACGTCATACTCCCGGTGTCGACTGACCGGAGCGACGCGTGGCCTGAGCCAATTAAAACTTGTTCCGTGCTGGTCTTACTGTTGAGTGTTGTGTCGCGCTGACCTGCGATGTACGCATCACTGTGAATGGGACTTGAAATAGGGTTTGTGTTTGCTTCATGATGATTAATAACTTTAATGCACGTTTGGCACAGTGGGTAAAGTCGTCATCTCGCTGCAATAACTGTAGGGCTGCGTGTGGTGGCTTCGAATCCACACGGGACAAATATTTGTGAAATAATATTGACGGTTACTACAAATACCAGATTATTATAATACATGTGGAATATGGAATAAAAATTGTGATTAGAAAGGTAGAAAACGATTTCGTGCTCGGTTTTTCATAAAACACTTTTAAAATGATTTTGCTCATCAAGAAGTAAGTACAGTCTTTTCCCTCAATTACTTTAGCGATATCATATACACTTAATGGTGTATAATGTAGCAATAGTTTGAAATAAAAAATAGAAATAAAAAATCGGAATACGCCAGGGGCGTTGATCAGTTTTTCATACATAATTTCTCGACAGTTGATAGTAGTATTACCATATATCCCGCTGGTGTATTACAGTTATTCCCACCGTAACTCAACACAAGTAAACTAATAGTTAATTAATAACCATATCATACAGAGAGAAATGAAATCATAGCGGAGATGGAAAATTCCTGGCTCAATACAAAGATCATTGGAGAATTTGTGATTAGTTCCCAACTACTTGAGCTCGCATAAATCTATTCGTATCAAATACACATTAGAGCTTCTGCTTATGGAGTTGAGCATTCAGGGGAATGTTTGCAGTATTCGCAATTAACCCTTACCCTGCATACGTTATTTTAGGCACTCCTCTAATCGCACTTAATACTTGAACAAATGATACATCGTTGTACTAATCGTTTATGTTCACGCAAAATAAATAGTTTATTAACAAAATTTCATAAAAAAGCTCCATGGAAAGAATACAAAAAAATTATTGGCTATCTTCTTTACTTGAAAAGTCTGCTTTAAAAATATCAGAATTTAGATTATTATAAGCAAAAACCTAAAATCAAGACCATGAATGATTGTGAAAATTGCACACCGAATTTTTCAGAATTACATTAAATTATAACGAACCCTCGGACATTGTGGTCTAATGCATATATACCTTTCACAATTCGATAACAGAACAAACAAACTAGGTCTGATATTTGGCTAAGCCTCCCCTCCCCTCAGCACTCAGACCTCTCGCCCTCCCCCGGGGGTCGTCTCTAAGAATTTTTAATTAAACATGAATAAGCCTCTTAGTCGCGGATGTTTTAATCTAAAATCATTTTATAAGAGATCGACATCGTTTGAGACCGGAGTGAGTCACTCGTAAATAAAAGTGTTTTAACGCTGTTTGATTTGAACACCGTGAATAAACAGACAAACAACTTAGTTTACTTTGAAAATGTTGCGATTTAGTAAAAAAAAAGATGATTAGTTGTACTATAATTATAAATATTCGGTACGTTTGAGTTGATTTAAAAAAAATACTTTGTCAATGTTTATTTCCAATCTTCAACTACCTCAATGCTAAGTATTATCAAAATTGCTTTAGTAGTTACTACGGGTAAGGATAAAAAAATAATCAGATAAACTTTCTCCTTTGTGATCTTATCTTTAAGCACGTATTTTTTGTTGCTCTTTATATATAAATTTTACCAGAATTGGTTAAAACACAAGTCTAACAGACGAGTTTTCGCGTCTTTAATACGGTTTCACATGATCCTCAATCGTCCTTTCATCTTCAACCAGTGAGTTGCAACAGAATAGCGTCTCAACATCAAATATATAAAACCAAGTAGGTAGAAGTCCTAAGATATTATTACATTCGTAATATGAATAAATTATTCAAGTGTAACACTGAACATTCAAATGCTGAAGAAATAAGCAGCCGAATCACTCAGATTGAATTTGTAAATGAAATAAGCGAGATGAAAGAGGTGAAGGAATTATTTTGAATCATATCTGTATTTGATGACGAGAAATTGAAACCTTTTTATATTATAATATTAGGCTCAGAAACTTATTTATAAAGGTGATCCAGGAGCAATATTATTCACAGTAGTATTTGATTAAGTTATTTTAAATTTTCAAGTGCCGCTAAAAGCTTTTATTTTTGTAAAAATTTGCTTAAACTACTTTACAGGAAGGTAATTTATCACATCAAGACATAATACACACTTTAATAAGTAAGCTATGAAAAAGCTTGTAAAAACCAAAATATGATCCGTGGATTTTGTACATAAACCTCGCAATCCGACTGTTCGATTTAGAAATCAGTGACCAAACCTGTCAATTGACATAAAAAATAGTAAAGAAATTATTGACTCATCATTTGACGTTAAATAAATAACCCAGAGCCAGAATTCCTATAATATCCTTAAATAATTCTACAAAAGAAATACTTTTCATGATGATTAAAAATAATGAACCTGATGCGCGATTCTATAACGTTTTTCCTACGATGAGGCTGACACACTTTTGCAAGGTATACTTTTGCTTCTCGATAAATAAAATAAAAAATCTTTACTACTAGATATTAAATCCACGTGAACGTAGTCGCAGGCAGAAGCTAGTATTGTACATTTCTCATCTCATTATTAGATTGTAAAAGTTGATCCATCCTCACGGTCTATTTATCTTTGAGTTCACGATTCAAATTGTTACGTTAAATTGTTCGACTTTCATACCTCTCTTCAGTATTTCTGCGAATTTTCATGTTTTCAGGCCATTTTCCAGTGACTATGTAATCAATGTATTTTCAGGGTTTGATCATAAACTCGAATGAAGTGGATCACATGAGTGGATCTCAAATAGAAGCGAGGTTTTAATGAGTTAAACAATAGTAATGTTTGAATAACTCTGGAAAAACAAAACTGTTTTAGATATAGTAGCGCCCCTTGCGTATTTTAGAGGAACTAATTTTATCAAGTAATTTTAATAGCCTGTTATACTCTGTACCATTACACTAGCGTATCGTATTCGGTAGTTTTATTTTAGTTTCAAGTCGACTGATGTATTAAATTACGTTTTAGTTACTGAAAACTAGACTTCACTCACGCTAAATGTAGGCATGAGGAGGGACTGAACTACATCAAATCTACGAAATGCGCAGCAGTTATTGTGGCGAGGTGACCACGCTACTCACACGTGCAATCTCAAGCCTGTTCACAAAGCAATGTGTTATAACTGTCGTTACAAGTGTACATCACTGAGACTGGCCATTACACGCAACATGCCTCATCTCTCTCAGCGAGCGATCCGTCATACAACACTGTTTATATTTATTTTTAGAGGAAAGCTCCAGAAACTGCGGTGCATACGTATGAGACGCGTAGGAGTCTTGTTGGGTTCTATAGCAGATTCTGATTTATATAGCTGTGTTTGATGTGACTCTAACTATAGAAGTAATTATTGCAAAGAAAAAACTTTGGATATTTATTTAAATGTACTCTCTCACAGTGGACATTGTTGTTAAAAATTGTGATCTATTGAGTAGGGTGATAATTTTGAATGATATAAGTTTAAATGATTTGTATGATATTTTTATGTCTGAAATAAAAAAAATTGTGCGACTTAGACAATTTAAAACAACAATAAGTATGAATTTTCCAGTGTGTCCCTAGTTTACAGGATTTTTTATGAAACTGTTTTTTTAATTTCCATAGACTTTATAAATCATCGTATTTTTTTAGGCCTACACTATTCCTCTAAACGTAGGCCTGAAAAAAATTGAATTCCTGTGGGTGTTATCCAAGATATTAAACATTTGCGTGGGTGTCAACATTCTCCAGCAGCAACTCCTTGAGAACTTGGCCACGTGTTCCTCCGCCGCCCACAATCACCCGCTCCTCAAGGCTCCCGAACTCTGCCATTTTGTAACCTAACATTATTCATTCATTAATATATTTACCAAGCTATACCTCTTGTTTCACTCACTCCCTCAAATAATAACTACCCACGCGTTTTGAAAAAGTATATTCCTCTTTTTCCAAAACGCGTGGGCGTCCTTTAATGTTACACAATATCATGTACGCGCGGCAGAAAAAAAATTGTTTTATTCATGTCTAGAGAAGCCTGGGGCGATGTGCCTAGTAATATCTGGATAATCACGTGACTGTGTAATTGTGAATGGAAGGTAAAGTTGTATTCCCTCGGGCAGTGTACGGGCGGGGGGCGTGCGGGGGGTGTGCGGGCGCGCGGGGGTGTGCGCTCAGAATGAAGGCTTGACTCCAGGCTATGTTGTTGTAAACAGAGACTGGAAACCTTTTACTACAGAGTCAAGGTTGGCGCGTGGGAGGCTTCGTAACCCCCGAATGATCTGACATCGAGCACGCGCCCCCCCTCACTACTAACAACTCCACTAGTCACGTGGGCGATTTTGAAAATTCAGAATTAGAGATACTAAATCAAATGTCACGACCTCTTCATTCATATTCAATTTGCCCTTTAGTGAAATTATCAAAGAAAATTTTCTGGGAACTTGCACAGGCCTTCGTAAATCGTGTAGGCTGGACACACCTTTATTGCGAAGTAAATGTGTGGTCGGCGGGCAGCGTGGGCTAGACACACCTTTATTAAGGGAAAGGATAACACTGTGTAATAACAATGTTGTATTAACTTGGAACCTACGAGCCAAGGTTGATCGAGCCTCTTTTAAGAATATGAAGGGTAAAGTTTAGCAATATTATGCAAGTTGTTGAACTTGACTTTTGGAGGGCTTATTTATGTTTGGCGCGGTGTGTTGTTCGTTTTTCGCTTTATGAGCTATTATTCATTACCATTTCTTGGGTATTACCTCATTACATACTTTAAAATATATACGTAGACCTCGTTCTAAACGTATATACTTTGCAGTCGTGTTTATTGAGACCACCGCCGCCGTTTCCAAAACAGCCAAAGAGGACAGAATTACTGTGTGATATCTATTATTAATTTCAAGTAGTTTCCATCAACCAGATTTTCGTAGGCTAACCAAAAGTGATTCGTAATCTTTTAGCTAGTTAATATTAAGTATGCGTCTGCTACACGCATGCTCATGTATGCATGTCTTTTTGATTTTATCATTTTCGTATTATATTACAAATGAAGTCACATTGTTAGAGAAAATGTCACACATTTCAAATATCACTTGTTCAACCAGACAGAGAGTAAACAATCAGAGTCAAGACGTTCATTTGCAATTCATTGAATATTTGCTCAGTTTATTGCAATTACCAAGTAACAATACCAATATAGGCGTGGTTTTATTTGTACATTTTGATTTGTTGCACAAATTGAGTTTATTTTTTCAATAGATTTCTTCAAACCTTTAGTCAACATTGAAAAACATTCAGAAATATTGAAACTGTCTTCAGTGTAGATTTCATTTTTCCCAGAATTTTCCATGGAAACATATATAGTTTTGGTCCTCCATACTTACATTACAGTGATAGTTTCTTATAGGATTTAGAAGTTAAACACGGCATTAAACGTAAGTACAATTCTATTATGTGTCTTTAATTTTCTTGTCAGTCAACTCAAAGCTATTAAATACTTAAGCAACACAAACTAAGATCTATCTTTAAGTCAAACTACTACAGCCTCGAGCCATTAAAACCGACACCCACAAAGTGGGACGTCTTAAATAAACACACCAAACCGATACATTTATCGTTGGTTCGACGCGGCGCGAGTTCCGCGCTATCGAGTGAAGAATAAACGACGTTCAGTTGTTTACTCTGCCGCATGCCGCCACTGCCGCATGCCGCGGGATAGACAGCGGCGTGACAAGGGTTAGATTGACCAATGGATCTTAGAATAGAATAGAAATAATGGTCAGTGTTATGTTAAGTTTGATGTTATCTTGTATGTTTGAGTAATATAAACGTTGTTGTTTGTCTAATTAACATTTTTAAAGCCAAATTTAATTAAGTAGGAGTTTTTACGTTAGAGTTTTTGTATCATAGAATTATCGTAATGTAGCAAATTATTGTGAACATAATTAGTTGCATCGTAATTTCATTGGGTATGAAGTTGAGGTATTGACAGTCGCATTAATTGTACCAATTTTATTTTACAAGGGTAAGGAGCCAATTCTACTATTCTGTGGAAAAAACTTTTATCGTGTCTACAAGTCTTCCTACAGTTTAAAAAAGTATTAAATTTTTTATTCTACAATTTCCTTCCTAAAATAAAAAAAAAATCCTAGAAAATTGAATGTACTATCTCGTAAACACTTTTACGTCCATACTTCGAACAACAAGCCCGTTACATGGTCATTTACTTCACCGCACAATGTGTCCCGCAAGTTGCGCAACTTGAGCGATTAAACGGACAACCGTAAACGATCCCAACATCAATGGGAAACATAAAAAATCCCATGGGGAACGGGCAAAGTTTGGCGGTCGTTACGCGGTATTGTTGTGAGTACAATATGAAAGCTATGGGGATTATACATAGGGTAAATGAAATTAATTTTATTACGCAATCATGACATACAAAAACCCAATGACTTTGACAGTGATAAAACTTTTGAAATCTGCTATAAGTTTATCAATTCAATAATATAAGAGGCATATGTAGTGGTTATGACTTGTCTCGTGTTGATATTATTCGATGTACCGATCAATCAATCTAATCTGCAGTCACCTTAATTTCTGAAACATTGCTTAAAATAAACTTGTCCAGTTGACAAAGTTTACTTTTAATTACAGGACTTTTTTCCAATGAAATATACCGCCATGTAACTACATTTCGTAAACAGCCAAATAATTTCAAACAGTGACACGAAGTACACAAGCTAACCATACGTCTAGTCATTGTGTTCACAAATAAAAGGGATCCGAACACCCTCAAAGGGCATTGTTTGACATCAAAGTCCCAATCCACATGATAAATCATCGTTAATTTGCGCCCTAGCGCGGCCCTCTCCTTTCAATTACATGCTTTTAGTGCTAGCAGCTATTAGCATTATAATTTAGAGGAAATTAATTAAGGTTTAGTTGAAACCCTATTTATAGTTAAGTACCTACTGTTTTGGACGTACCGCTTTCAGACTTTGTTGTTAAATCTTTGGCGGTTATAGCTGATTGGTTTTAAAACATAAATGTATTTCGGATCGTTTTCGAAAATCCAGCCTTGAAGATGTATAAATCCTAGACGAATTCAAATGAGGATAAGAAAGTCATAAGATTCGGCGCGGTTTATGCAAAGAAAAAATTTGTGACCCTTTGACGTTTCGCTTTCTTCATCTTGCATTAATAAGGCAATGACAATAAGAACTTCGAGATCCATCATAATTCACATGTAATAACAATGTGACAGGCGGAAAGGAAACAAAAACGATTTCTTCGGCGCGATTTAATATTGTGCGAGATCTTCTTGACTATAATTTGTTCGACTCGATAAGTGTGCGTTCACCTTTACTCGTTCGCTACAAAGTTTTTCAAGTGAGGGTAGGCGTAGAAACAGAGGCTACAAGGAAGCGAAGCTTAGCAGCCACATCAGTCTGCCCGTGACCAACACCGATGTTCCTCGGACGAAGCATCAGGTTCAAACAGGTACCGTAACCTTTAATATTTCATCGCGTTTAGACCAGTTTTCATTATATTAATATGTGAAAAGTGAAATGATACCTTCAAATCGTAAATTTTTATGAGTTTACAACATTCTGTGTTACCGACCAGCAATGCATTTTAATATCTTCCCAGCGGTTTTCTCCGCAAAGTGCAGTCAAATTAATTGCTTTCATTTCCATTTTCGATTTTCTCACCGATCGAGTTTTTTAATTGTGTAATTTATGTGTGAGTTATTAGTGAAGTTTTATAATATCGGGCGGCCATTTTATGCTGTAGTTCGAGCGGAGTAAGTACTTTACTTGTTTATCATTTGTTTTAAAATTTTATTCCGATATTGTTTAATTTTAAGGATGTTTATCACATTTTAAAAGGAGGAAAGAAATTGACCACTCGACTATTTAAGTTTTGTGGCTAAATTGACAAACTATGTTCGTAGTGTTGGTAGTTAGGCATAGGTAGTTTTTACGTTCAATTTCATCAAGTGTAAGTAGGTTCTATTCTCAAATCGTATGTATATGGGAGGTTCGTTTGCGTTTAAATATTCTGTTTTAATTTTAGGTTTAGTATAGTATATGTAGGAAATGCATATACATACTTTTTAAGCACGAGATAGGAAAGCAAATGTATGTTTTTTTTTTTATTATAGTATGTACCTTCAATGATCGATAGGTTCACCTGTCACCATTCTTAAACAAAAGCACTTACAGCGAAGTCCCATAAGCCATGTAATGAATTTCCCATGTCGCATGAGAGCGGGAACTTCTAATAATTTACGAGATTTATTCTTATGGAAAATACCCACTTTGAAATACTTTTTTTTTTTTTTTTTTTTTTATTTATTTAAAAAGACAACTCCCGCACTAAGAATTGCTCTTGTGTTGCGGGGACTTTTACAAACATACAAACAACGGACACAAAGCACAACCAGACCCGAAGCAATTATTTGTGGATCGCACAAATAATTGCTCCGTGTGGGAATCGAACCCACGACCTCCCGTTGCAGTGGTATCGGCGTGGCGACCTAAACCACTGCGCCACGGAGGCAGTCAAAACGAGGCAGTCAGACGATGCGGGGTTATTGACCTATTGAACTCATAGTCCCTGTTATGTATAAATAGGGATGCTAGCGGCTTTAAGTTAGGTAATAGGGCTAATTCCCCATACTACTAAAACCCCTATTTAATGTATGCAGAAAATAATAACGATGATTTTTGTACAGCGCTGCGTTGCGTCGCATAGCATGGCGGCTCGTTCCGTCACATTGGATAGCGTTGCGATTTCTTAAAAAGAAAATAAAAGATACGACAAGATATTATCTTCCAGAGCATCGTTGCGACGTTTTTAAAAAGGGATATCTGAGAATTTATTATCTTTATACACATAAATCTGCAGTAAATTGTTCTTGCATTTGACACTGGGCTATGTTCCATACAACTACATACAGTTTTGGACTTAATTCTCACATAAAAATGCAAAACTTGCTCTCAAATCGAACGCTGGCTTGAAATATTTGGACGCTGACGTAAACCTTTTTTAAATCTAGAGTGCTTTTTTTACGAAATTTGAAATATTGAACTAGTTGAATAATATTATCTAATGTTGATATTAATTTAATAACTTTCGTGATAGTGTGTTTTGAAGAAAATAGTTATATATAGAGCTTATGCGCATTAATGCCCGCTTCTTGAGCAAGACTCCCTTCCAGGAATGAAAGTGGGATTATCTCCTAAGTCCACCCAATCACCCAGCTGACCGAATGCGGGTTGGGTAGTTTGCATTCCTTGAAAGACCGTTACAAAACAATAATTTACTTATAGTATCCTTTTTGTATTTTCTACTAGATTTAAATGTAGTTCTGTATCATTTTTCGATAAAAATAATTTTGATTTGAACCTGGGTGCAATACTTTTGTGTTTTAATTTTTATCGTTCGTTAGTGTATTCACGTACAGTTGCCATCCAGCCATCAAATGTAGCTCACATTAAAAAAAATAGGTGGTCTCAAAAAATTTTTGAGAAGTATTCTAGGTTAGAAAACTGGAATTTTAGTTATTCCACATGCTGCTAATTAGCCCAAAATCACGTAAATAGTTACGGAAAACGTCTCTCAATCAAACTGTAAGTCAGTAATCACATAAAAATCATGATGAAATCGTTCCACAAAGCATTTAGCGTGCCTAGACAACATAGCTCGTAACACTGTAAATATCAGCGCTATCTACCAATATAAAACCTATTTGTAGAATTAGGGTGAATTCAGACAACACGCGCGAATGAGCAGTATACGCTTAGAGCTAGCCTCTTATGACAGTTCACATCTCGAAGGCAAGTCGCAAGCCCGCCTTAGGACCGTCGCTGAGGGGTGTGGTGACATTCGACCGAATAGCACATTCTTTGCAGTTGGTACTATACTACTATCCAGTATTGTATGTAAAATGTATTTAAAAGTTTGTTACTACGCCACCCACTAGGGCTGATCAGGGTTTCATATAAAATTTCTCGATAGCCTGTCTGTTGTCGATTGTTGGATAAAATCATACTAGTTACTGCTCGGAAGCTGCTTGAACGCGACGCGGGCGCAGCATTCAATTCATTTGTTTCTCGTGATAAGCAAACACCATCTGTGTCGCGTAAAAGAAAGCTAGTGTGAACTCAGCCTTACAGCGCGTCTAATATCCGTCGTCTGTCAAAATTAATGCGCCATTACTTTTTATGATGACTTGATTGAATTGCTTTTGAAGTATTTCTGTTTGCTATTATGTATATTTTCTCTCTAAATATAATATCTTTAGGCGTCCATTAGCAAAGAGCTGATAAATTATGTACGATGGACGGTATTTTGTTAGATTTTAACTTTTAAGGCTATAACAACCTTGATAAATAATAAATCAAATGGTTTTGAAAACTTAGTAATTTTCCTGATCTAAAATTCAATATTATAGCACTTAGTACTTCTTTTCTGAATCTCAATTGGTGAATTTAATATAGTAACTTAACACGTCATACATCAAAATTCTCTTTGGCCATTTTCTGCATTCACACATTTTGTCATACACTACTTGAGGGACCTGACCTTTATGAAAAATGACACTGGCTGTGACTGGTCTTTGTACATCTTTCCAAACTATCTATGTAAAATAATACCTAAACAATTCTAAGATGTAATCTATCTAAGGCTCCGTTTACAATGTCTAAGTAGTTTCAACTCGGGCGGGTAATCCCGCATCTATTAAGTTTGCTGCAGCCTCCAATAGCCATTATGTCTATGAAACTCATTCCCTGCAGTTGACAATGTCGACCTTCTGCGAGTAATTGAGTATTATGTAAAACAATTCATATTTATGATTAGAACCTAATACACTAGAAGCCGTATAGTGAAATTGTTAAATTTTAAATGTGACTAGATATTTATAGTTCCCCCAATTTTTTTTTTTTAGTTTTATCACATTGTTATTGGCATTTTCTAATTTGGAGCCACGTAAAATTGTGGGTCCCGGGTGTTAGTTTCAAAGATCTTTAACAGTCGTTAACAGTAATCAGAAGCTTGAAATTCTGACAATCAGTCTTACCGAGAGGTATCGTGTTATATACCCAGGTAACTGGGTTGTGGAGGTCTGATAGGCAGTCGCTCAATGTAAAACATTGGTATCATCCAGCTACATGCGATGAAATTGGAACTCGACTCCAACATGGTTGAAAGAAAGGCTAGGCTGATGGTGGTCTTTTTTAATTAAATTAAGAATATTTCTCAATAGAAATCCGGAGTTTGGTACAATTATGGCTAATAAATAATTAGGCTAGCCACCAATTACATGTGACTAACATATTAACGGCGAAAAGTGTATTTCGTACATCTCTGCCTACATCTTGGGGAATAACAGGCGTGCAGTTATGTATGTAAGTAAAGTAGCCAGTAAAATTTTCTTCTTAGAGCTGTTTTACATGTTATTTTTATCTAGTGCCATCTGTGCGGTGTCGTTGACCTCTAATTGTGTTATAAACACCAAGGTGCTCGCACTTTACTGACGACATAAAAATGTTAATTTGAATTTTACGGCACGTGAGTAAATACGCGAATGATACGCCATCTAGCGGCGTATTTCAATAACATGTGACGTTTATGTCCTAATACGTGGCGTATTGCCTAGACTTGAAGCTATTTGCGATTATTTGATATGTTTTATTGATAAAATGGAATATTACGTTATTTGAGACGAGATGGCGACTTGTAAGATATTATTTTGTATGCTGTAATTTGATGTTTAATCTACGAAAGTAAAATAAATCATTTCGCTAATATAATAATGGGGCATTAGAGTTTATGCTACTAGCTTTCAAACGAAAGTGTGGAAAAGTGATCAACTTAAAAACCCAGAAGATTTTTAACTATATCTAAATATAAAAGCTAAGTTTCTATAGTTTGGCTAGATTTTAATATTTAGAGACTTTGTTTTAACATATTTTTCTAATGATCAGTCTGATCGCTGCAAAATACGATTATAAAATGACCGTTTCTGAGAAAATAAACAGTGGTGTCAAAGTAGTGAAATTAGAAGGAAATCGTTACAATATCATCGTTTGATGTCATTCTGTCAAGTACGAGTGGTATGACGGTCGTAGTTGTCGGAACTGTCTTGATACTTTGCTATTACCATTATACCGTTACTGAGAAGCTATTAAAATTAAAGTATTAAAATCTATTACTCTGTGTATCTTTGACGTACAATATTTTTGTAATATTTTTATTAGTTTTTAGTAGTTTTGTTATGTGTATATTATGTGTTTTGTATGAAAATGATGACGACATATAAACTTTGTGTTTTTATTTATCATTAAGCTTAGACATTAAACAATTATTACTGTTAAGATTCCTTAAAAAAATACTTTTAGAATAAATTGGAAAGCATTTTTATTATCGAAATAATTTAAGACTATCATATAGGTAGATAATTTTTACAAACCCATTTTTTCCATAATTATACGTGCAAATATATTTACATAGTTTCTGAACGTGGTCAATGTTTGTAACGTCATTGTAAAGACTTTCCAGTCCACATATTTAATTTGTGAGATTTAAGATAAAAGGTGTAAGGACAAGAAACTAGAACAAATACTTATCAAAGAACAAATACACGTATCTCATTTTTCAAACATTATAATAGCCGTCTTTTCCAAAAGTGTAGACAGGGATGTGTGAAACGTAGATGTACCCAAGGTTAGTTACAATGTTAGGTAGTAAGGGGCAAAACCGGGCACGTTACTAAACTCCAAACTACTGAGAATATTTTAATAGAAATTTAGAAAATCTTGCCGGTATTTTCATACTAATTAGAATATCGTGTAGGCACAGACAGACAGTTGTAACAAAGGTTATAGTTCACTTTCATTCATAATGTGAGTGATTTTAGGGTCACGAGACCTTCGGGTTTAAAGGTAAAAGGTAATGTATATTGTTCGTAAAGACTTCGCTTTCTGTGGGATGTGCGGGTTATTTCGAAACGTGTCCTTGAACTGGTACATTTTCTTTAGTTGTACTTTTTACGTTTGTTAGGGGTAGGTATAGATTAGAGTGGTTGGTGGTGAATGAGGAGCTGTTATGTGTATTTATGATGATTTAATTTATTACAATCGTTGCCTTTCAGGTATCTGTGCTGAGGTACTTGGTGTCATGGGTTCGATTTTCAAACAAAACCTTTTTGTGTAATAGACTGCTGTCTGTTTTAAGTGAGTGGTTTTTTCTTTAGGATCTAACTGTTTGGAATTTTCACATTTTAGTACATCAACCTATGTGTGAAATATTTTAAGAAGATCGTACTCCTTTGAAACTTATAGATTTATATTCACCTAATTCTTGGATTTATTACATTTGCCAAACGTTATTACTAGACCATTAAAATCGTATCAATCGTGTCTACCTTGCGGCAATCAATTTGTCATTGTTTTTATTCCATTGAGTTCCAAATATTTCTCTCGGACATTCGGGTCCCCTTCGAGCTTGTTGAAATAATATCCCTTTTATTTCTAAGAATGTTACACAAAGCAGTGATGGCGGAATAAGAGAATACGTAAGCCTTAAAATACCGGCTTTAAACTATATTTTTGAATTATAATATTGCGCAAATAAATATGAAAGTCGTAAGTTTGCAAAGACAAATTGATTTGTTAGTCGGTTTTAATAATGTCGGATATAATCCTGGCTTAGTATGAAAAAATACACAAACTTACTTTCAAGTAAAATTGAATGATATTAAGAACTAATATCATTCAATTTTACTTGAAAGTAAGCCTCAGGCATAGTTTTAAAGGTGTGTCATTTTAAATATTATTTTAGGAAAATTCTTCGTCTACGACACACGAATTTAGAATCAAGCCTACATTTCTGTGATAGTATTAGCATTTGTGTCTAAAAATTACATACACTATAACCTAAATCACAAATGATTTTTATACCACACCTGTAAAACCCGCGACTAAAAATACAAACTTATTATTTATACCACATCAAAGGCCTACCTTCCACAAAAAACGTATTCGTCAACGCGACCTTTTTAGATGGAGTGTGACGGTACGTCGCGTTCAATGATAGAGCTGGTATTACCGCTAATACGAGCTAACGTGACAATGTAATATCATGCTTGGTATCACTGGCACACTGGACACAGGTGTAAATGACAGGTTTTTGTTTTCAATTTAGTGGTGTGTAAGAATCTTTGAGAGGAACTCGTGGCTTAGTTAACAACAGCCGCGCGGATCGATCTCTGAGGTTAAGCTACGCTTGTCCAGATTGTTTTTTGGATGGGTGACCATTTTATACATATCGAGTTCCTCCGTGTTTCGGAAGGCACGTTAAATTGTGGGTCCCGGCTGTCATTTTCGAAGAATATTTGACAGTCGTTAACAGTAGTCAGAAGCTTGAAAGTCTGACAACCAGTCTTGAAGGGTACCTTTGTAGATGGAGTGTGACGGTACGTCGCGTTCAATGATAGAGCTGGTATTACCGTTAATACGTGACAATGTAATATCATGCTTCGTATCACTGGCACACTGGACACAGGTGTAAATGACAGTTTGTTTTCAATTTAGTGGTGTGTAAAAATTTTCGAGAGGAACTCGTGGTTTAGCTAACAACAGCCGCCCGGATCGATCTCTGAGGTTAAGTCATGCTTGCCCAGATTGTTTTTTTGATGGGTGACCATCTTTTACATATCGAGTTCCTCCATGTTTCGGGAGGCACGTTACATTGTGGGTCCCGGCTGTCAATGTCGAAGATCTCTGTCAGTCGTTAACAGTAGTCAGAAGCTTGAAAGTCTGACAACCAGTCTTGAAGAGTACTTTTTAGATGGAGTGTGACGGTACGTCGCGTTCAATGATAGAGCTGGTATTACCGTTAATACGAGCTAACGTGACAATGTAATATCATGCCTCGTATCACTGGCACACTGGACACAGGTGTAAATGACAGGTTTTGTTTTCAATTAAGAGGTCTGTAAGAATTTTTGGGAGGAACTCGTGGCTTAGTTAACAACAGCCGCGCGGATCCATCTCTGAGGTTAAGCCATGCTTGCCGAGGTTGGTCTGTGGATGGGTGACCATCTTATACATATCGAGTTCCTCCGTGTTTCGGAAGGCACGTTAAATTGTAGGTCCCAGCTGTCTATTTCAAAGATCTTTGATAGTCGTTTACAGTAGTCAGAAGCTTGAAAGTCTGACAACCAGTCTTGAAGGGTACTTTTTTAGATGGAGTGTGACGGTACGTCGCGTTCAATGATAGAGCTGGTATTACCGTTAATACGTGACAATGTAATATCATGCCTCGTATCACTGGCACACTGGACACAGGTGTAAATGACAGGTTTTGTTTTCAATTTAGTGGTGTGTAAAAATGTTTGAGAGGAACTCGTGGCTTAGTTAACTACAGCCGCGCGGATCGATCTCTGAGGTTAAGCTACGCTTGCCTAGTTTGTTCTGTGAATGTTTGACCATCTTATACATATCGAGTTCCTCCGTGTTTCGAAAGGCACGTTAAATTGTGGGTCCGGCTGTCAATTTCGAAAATCTTTGTAGTCACTAACAGTAGTCAGAAGCTTGAAAGTCTGACAACCAGTCTGGAAGGGTACCTTTTTATTATAGATGGAGTGTGACGGTGCGTCGCGTTCAATGATGGAGCTGGTATTAACGTTAATACGAGCTAACGTGACAATGTAATATCATGCTTCATATCACTGGCACACTGGACACAGGTGTAAATGACAGTTTTTGTTTTCAATTTAGTGGTGTGTAAGAATTTGGTATTCCTACAAAAATATGTCTTTGGACATTTTAATAACGGTCATGTCATTTCAAACTGAGAAAAGCTTGTACTCAGGTTGTTAGACACCTGATGAAAGTTCCTACTCATCAATGTAGCTATGTTAGCACTAAAACTCAATAGATACTTGTACCCATCCCGGTTTTGTTACTTACAACAATATTTTTTAAGAATTATCTTGTTACTAATGTTCGGATTCCAAAGCTAGTAATTGAGTAAATAACTCCACGGTTTGAACATTTAGGTTCGAAGCTACGATGTCTCGATCGAGAATTCATTTGTACAACCTTGCGACAACCTTTATTTTTTCGGCAACGCGGTTTCGATGAGATACTAAGAAGTGCATCATAAGAATTATACCTATTCAGGATCTAATATTCGGTAGGTACTGACATAGACTTTTCATAAGAAATGCAAAGTTTTCATCCCAAGAAGTAACACACAATATAAAATCGTGTGCAACATAAAACATTTGACGATCACACACACACACACACACACACACACACACACACACACACACACACACACACACATAGCTGCCGGTTGATGGGGTTTTTATGTTTCCCTCCTAAGAAAGACGGATGCACGCCATCTAGCGGCTAGGCGATGTAAAAAGTAAGCTAACAGCGGAATTAACTGCAATAAAAAGTTACGTTGAGAAAAGTAGGAATATAAAATACTAAGGTATGTTTCTTATTCGTAAAAATATAGACTTGCTGTTTCATATCCATTTTCAAAATTATTCGTAAAGTTTGATAAAGGTAATTTCATTGTGTAAATAATTTGTGTAAGAAAACAAGCTTCGTGACGTTTTTATTATTCACTTGCATTTGTGTCTTTATGTATGTTTTATGTTATTACTTCACGAGGTAATCTCGGTGCATATGAATGTAGAAATACCCTGTTATATTAAAATTTGTTGTATCATGTCATGGCTTCAGTATTTTACTATTCAAAAATACAGGATAATCAGGTAAATTGTTAATTTAGATGTATCAATGTATTTTAAACAAAAGTATCATAGTAAGCCAAGTACTTTGATTTCTACCTACCCTCATTGAAAAAGGGTGAGATTTGATGTACGTAAAATGAAATAATTTTCTCTTATTTCTTTTGTTTGACAGAGAGCAATAAAGCTAATTAAAAATAAAACTTAACTGCAACCAACTTATTCCCTCAACTTTTAACCTTGGAATGTTGCAAAGTTAGTAGTTTATCGTGAATTAATTATAAACAATTTGTGTATGAGTAATTCCGTAGATCGTTAAAAGTTGCGAAGTGACTCGTTAACAAGCGACGTTCGCACCTGCCACGCCGCGCCGCGCCTCGCGCCTCGACGCGGATACAGGTCAACCGAGCTAATTGGATATTTTGTTAGAAAAACTCTCGCTTTATCAATGACCTAATAAATATCTAACTCGTGTAGAGTTTTGCTATCGGAATTGCTAATACTGAAAGGAATAAACTAATAAGTTATTATAATAAAGCCTGTATATTTACATATGGTGCCGATTTATCACATTGCCTATTAGACTCAAAATGTTGGTCACAAAATTATCTACAAACTATCTCATTTGTTTATATCTTAATTCTGCTATTATTACAATTATCTAGTTATTGCACTTTGAATCCGTCATAAGACCTAATCCTATCTAGTTGTCACTAGATATAATTCTATCATAACAAACTTGATTTCTAATCTGCGTCTTAAAAAACAATAATAATACGGCTGTAATCTGTTTATTTGGCCTAGTAACACAATAAACCTCAGTAGGGCAGTAACGTGTTAAATCAAAGCAGTAAATATGACAAATTGAACCGGCACGAGAGTAGTTCACGAGTACGAACCGTCAATTATCTGCGAGATAGCACTAAGCCACACTCGAGCCAGCTCTAATTAAAAACCCAATATCTTATCTCGGCGCACGCTAAATTAACGTGTCGTAGTACGGCACGTTCCATGTGAACTGATACTAGTATTTGTCGACACGGATATTTGCAACAGAATTGCTTAGAATGAAAAATATGTAAGAATAGAAATAAAACAGGAACATATTATTATACCTACTATATCTAGTTCATTCCAATTTGAAGTGTTTGTGGCAAGAATGACTACAATTATAACTATTGCAAAAACAAAAAATATATACAAATTAGTATTAATGATGATTTTGTTAATCGATGAGAAACAAGTTTTAGATGGAAACCTGCATAATCATGAATGCCGGAAAATCTTTAAAAAGCTTATTGATTTACGTATGCCATCCATACTAATATTATAAATGCGAAAGTAACTCTGTCTGTCTGTCTGTCTGTCTGTCTGTCTGTCTGCTACTCAATCACGTCTAAACTACTGAACCAATTTGCATGAAATTTGGTATGGAGATATTTTGATACCCGAGAAAGGACATAGGCTACTTTTTACCCCGGGAAAATGACGCATTTCCCGGGAAAATTCAGAAAATTCAACGAAGTCGCGAAAAATCAATATTATAATGACATTGAATTAACAAAATTCCGTTGCCATGGCAACTGTTATACTAAGAGATATAAATAATTTTGAGAATATTTTTCGTGAAAAGCATATTTTATATCATCACGCTACGACCAATAGGAGCAGAGTAGGTAACAGTAAAAAGTGTTACAAAAACATGGAAAATTCTGACCCATTCTCTCTTATGTGACGCAAGCGAAGTTGCGCGGGTCAGCTAGTAAGAAATATGTGAAGAATATTGACCTACATTTGGAACGTACCTAATTTACACGGCTGAAGTGGAAGACTGTACCCACATATTAGGTTGGGGAAAAAGTATTTTCGCATTATAGTATGTATGAACATGACTCGATATTTGGGTACCTCACGAGCTCACTGAAAGAAACCTAATGAACCGTGCACTCATTTGTGATTCTTGAAGGCAAAAAGATTTTATTACAAGTTCATACATACTATAATGCGAAAAGACTTTTTCCCCGACCTAATATGTGTGATTGTGTAATTACATAATACCGTCTTCATATGATATGCATTCAAACTAAGTAATAAATAGTGCTTTAATACAAATGCAGAGTGTAGCTGCACCACTTTGATCTCCAGTAAGAGGAGGATAAGATAGAAGTAATCTGGTTTAAATCATTCACTAGATCGTGAGTAACGTCTAATACTAATTTAGATTGATGCACTGCTTACCGATGTTTGCAAGGTCATATGACGACGGTAGTGGGAACATTACAAACTATTTTTACTGCGGGAAAATATTTTTCAATGCTTTTTTTATCCATTGCTGCCCCACTGCTGGGCAAGGGTCTCCTCCCGAATGAGAAGGGCTTACGCCTTGAGTCCACCGTGCTGGCAAAGTGGGGACTTTGTAGGTCCTTAAAAAGTGTTATAGAAAGGTTTTATCAAGCAGGCATGTTTTAATACTCACATATCTTTGGAGAGTTATCGGTATGTTTTCACGGGTTCGAACTTTTGACTGAATTAATACTAGTAAATAGAAATAGGAACAATTTGACCTCCACTCTATCCTTCTTTTACACTTTACCGAAGCCATGTCTTGTCAAAATTTTACGTTTTATGAGCTCTTGTAATACAATTTTATAAATTTTAGGAGAAATAACAGTTCCGGTAACTTGTAGCCGGCATAATTGGCCTGCCTTTTTTACATATCCTTGCCATTTCAAATAATTAGACCGTCTCTTCTCTACACATCCCTAATAATACTTCTTGTTGCCGTCATGCAACATAACACAAGAGCATGCAGACCCAAACTTACATGTCAAATAGTGTATTTTGGGGACCCCGATTTTTGATGTACATTTAGCGGTAGATAATCTATTTAATAGTGTTTAAATTCATATAAATATGACAGTTTGAATAGATAAACTACCATTAAATGTGCTTCAGAAACCGGGCAGTAATCAACTTTAGACTACACAGTTATTTTATCATCTCGATACCTTTTAAACAGCTTGAACCACGAGTGAGCTCCATACATACAGCATGAAAAAATCAAATTAAATTTTTAATTCTGAATAATCCACTTAGTGCATAAAAGAATTGGCCCAAGGTAGTTCAAACAGTGAACCTCGGCGAGATTATCTCCTAAGATTATTGGCTGTGCAAACAAGAAAGGCTGAGCCTGGCTCCTCGCCAAAGTAATCACTCTAGAAATATTGTTATGAAATAATAAGTATTGAAACTTGTATCGATGACTCAGGAGTGGGATAAGAAACCTAATTCGCGATGAAAGCTTTGTTTTATCGGATTCTGACGATATTGATATTATTTGTTGCCAAAATAGCTGCTTTCGCTGTCATTTTTCAAGGCGTTTCTTGTACTTTTCTTTTGAGTTATGAGGCGCTTGAAAATGAAATCAGTAAAAAAATACGGTGCAAGCGATACAAGATGCTTTTCAGTCAAAAACATTTCATTAGGTAAATTCGTTCTTAGCATATTGAGTTTCAAATGTAGATTGATTATGACGTATAAATGTAGATTTACATTACGATCTTATAACACTATTTTATCAGGAGACTTTTTAGTTACACTTCAAAATATCCATCAGGTGGAATTTTCACCAATGTTTTCAGTTATTTGCCGTTACTTTATTTAGTAGATATTTTATCTTATACTTAAATTTAAAAGTGAAACTGGCCCTAGCGCAAATATTTTAATAATTATCTTTATTATTGAAATCATCCTCTTTACAATGAAAAAAAAAAATTAAATCACTCAAAACATTACAATATAAGGCTGCAAAGAATGATATTAACAATCATACTACTTTCTGGTCCCCATATATTTTACTGTTTGTTTACAACAAATCGACTCTTATCTCATTTCCTAACTGCTTGTAAACTCGCGTTAACAATACATTTGTTTTGTTACAGATAACCTGCTAATTCAACAAGTTTCAACCCTTTATCACAAGCTGATGTGATGTAAGTACTATTTAATATTTATTATAATTACCCCTTTTCTACCCAGTTACTATGTATGGAGAGGCGATTTCATACCCTTACCAACTATCGACAAATATTTTATGAAAACTGAACAGCGCCTCTAGCGTGTAAAGTAGGAACTATAGTTTAAAGTAGATATTTAATGTCATTAGCTAACTAGTCGATAGTATTATAGCCGAGTGTAAAAAATCGTGTTGCTGGTCTGTTTTCCTAATAAAAGGGGTTACGCCTTAGTCGATCGCGCCAGGACAAAAACGGGTCAGTTTTTTAAAAAAATGAGTGGTTTTCTTTAATATATTTATTTACTTTAATATTTAAATATGGGCTGTGATAAAAATATATGAAGAAAACCAGATGTAGGAGCCGTTTCGAAATGTGTCTGGTTTGTGTGAATCATAAGAACGATTCGACTGTCGATCTCAAACATTGTAGGTTAATAAAATATATTTTTAAAACACTTCGAGTTTATTGTGAAAGGATATAAATAATAATTTAATCAGTAGCTTTAAGAAAAAAGGCAAGGCTTTATTACAAACTAAGAAAACTTTGATCTTACAAATGTTGATGAAATGTTACTAATACCTTAGTAACAATAGAAATACCTTTGACGATACAAAATTAAATGTTGATGAAATGTTACTAATACCTTATAATTTGAAGATTCTCTAAAGTTTCTTAACCGAGACACTTAAAATCACTTTTAGTACTTATAGTCCGGTCAATTTAGACATTTGACCCACGACAAATTCAGGGGAAGCTGAAAATTCTTAAAATTGTTTAAATTATAATTATAAACATTGTCTTAAAAGTCCCAACCGATCCCATGTAAGGAAAAAATTTTAGCGGGGTAATAAGGTCCAAAAAATGAGTTTTTCGCGATTTTCTTGAAAACGGTAAGTTTTATCGCAAAATTACCCCAGACATAATTTGTAGATCAGGGAATTTCCTATAAAAAAGGTATCAATAATTTTTTCCCTAAAAGCCACCGCTTCTGAGATATAACGATGCAAAAAATTGCGAGCGTCATAAACGCACACGTTTCGGAATTTTCTATAAAAAATAGGAAATTCCCTGATCTACAAATTATGTTTGGGGTAATTTTGCGATAAAACTTACCGTTTTCAAGAAAATCGCGAAAAACTCATTTTTTGGACCTTATTACCCCGCTAAATTTTTTTCCTTACATGGGATCGGTTGGGACTTTTAAGACAATGTTTATAATTATAATTTAAACAATTTTAAGAATTTTCAGCTTCCCCTGAATTTGTCGTGGGTTTACTGATTTTTTGGTCTAATTTGACCGGACTATTAGAACATTACAGCTTTTATACATCAAATGAATTATCCGGGGGATCTTTAACAAAGTATGTAGTATATTATGTATCTATTTAAGCCAGCTTAAATCTTAATACTTAGTCTATCGTCTAAAGAACGGCATAAATAATTTTAAACACATCTCTTATGTAAATTTAATCCAGTTTTTCTTGGTAATGCTTTAAAACGTCTCCATTGAGAGGTGCCGTGTCAAACTACTTGAGTGAATAACCAACCTGACAGCTGTCAGTCTGTCTGTCTGTCAGTAGAAGCTCTTAGCTAAAGTCTACAACAAGTGGCTACATTTTTAGACTGTAGCTGAAGAAACTTAGTACCTACATACATCTGTTTATAACCTAAAGTCTCGTTATGTTGTCACTCTCCAACCACTCCTGTAATACACTTGTTTCAGTAACACATTTACGATTATTTTATTTTACTTTATTGAATTAGTAATAATTTATCTGGACTCAAGGCCTAACCCCCCCTCATTTGTGAGGAAAACGTTGCCCTGCAGTGGGACAGAAATGGGTTATTAAAAAAATACTTATCAAGGAGAGCAGTGATAACCGAGTGGTATACCTAAATTGGTAACTCCCACACTAGCTGTAGGTTCGAACGTGAGGCAAGTGAGGCAACACACCAATGACTTTTCGAAGTTATGTGTCTATTAGAAAATTAGAAATAATTATCACTTGTTCCGTCGGTGAAGGTAAACATCGTAATGCAACCTTGCATGCCTGGGAGTTCTTCAGTACAGTTCTTGAAGGTTTGCAAAGTCCCCAACCCGCACTTGGCAAGATGGTGGACTTAAGACCTTACCCCTTCCTCATTACGGGAGGAGACCCTTGGCTAGCAGTAGGACAGTAATGGGTTAAATTTATTATTATTTTTTATAATCTAGGGAAGTCATCTATAAAGGACAAATAGATAGACATACTAGTACTCCTATAGGACGCGGTATATTTTTTACGCAGAACGGGTCGATAGATCGGAACTTTAACCCTAGAAATATAGCACATATAAGTTTGATATTCAGCGTGGAAGGCTTTATGTGTCATCGGTCAGAGGGTGTAATAGTTTGACCCACTTAGTCTGAACGATTGTCGCCGTTCGTTACGTACCCCATTCATACTAGCGAATATAGTGAACCCTTCCTTTCATACAAGACTATGAATTTGGCACAATGGTGGATCTACATACAAATAAGTTTTTCGTAGACTTTCCTTGGTAGATGTTATTAGTAGTTTGGAGGCCGTTGTCAAGGTTCCTGTAATGTTGAGGATAATGTTCTGTTAATATTATAAATGTGGAAGTTTGGATGGATGTTACACAGTCTGTAACTTGAACTAAGGATATTTATTGAATTTACCTACTATAGTTTTCGGCTTGGTCTTTTCTGTTTATATGTAAACTGTGCCAGAATATGGACATGATGATTATACACATACCTACATCCTCGGGTATCACAGGCATGATAATACGTATATATTTGTGATTTTGCAGTTTTCGATGTTTTAGAAATAATAATTTAGATTGAGAGAGCAACTTAATGTAGGTAATTTTTATCTTTAGTATTTTTTTTTCATAATTCGCTGTCAATTGGTTGATGAATGAAATGAATGAGTGGCAAAAGTAAAAAAATCGATTCGAGAAAGTTATTGACAAATCGGATATTACTTCGATTTCGGACGAGTTAAGGGCGTTGAAGGGTAACGGTTTAAAGGTGACATGAAATAATGACATTTATTGATGGGAGGAGGCATAAACAGGTAAAAAATTAAATTTTATTTGTTTTTCTTTTGAAGTCTTATTCAGAAGCTCACTAACGCGAGCAAAGCAGCGGTTGTGCACTAGTGATATAATTATGTTTTATATCCAAACAATGTAAGTGTGTGTGAGTTTGTAGCCGTGACGAGATGTAGTGCAATAAAATGAAAAATTCACATTCCGCGTCATAAAATGTTATGTGTTTTTCATGTCTTCTCCGCTTTGATATATTTTAACACAATGGCTTATAAATAACGCAATGTATGACTCACAACTTTATGTTACACTTTTGAGAGTATAAAGGGATTTTATTAGCAGATTAAAATATATTTTACAATGATTTTTGTGGCTGGAATCCGGTTGCCCAACAGTTATGAGAATAATGGATGAATCGTTCATATCATTTATTGATCAGTAGACGCTTTGTTGAAACATAAATAGGAGCAGGGCTTGACTTGCGTGAGAATTAACGGTTGTGTAAAGTTTCTTTTAAGAAAAAATTTTTAAACACATTGCTGTCCATCTGATAAGTCTATAACGCAAGCCGAAAGCATGTAAGTTGCGTTTCCTCAACAGCTGTTTATAGAACTCTCAAGCAAACCTTAAAACCATCTCACTCTAAACAAAGCGAAGTTCTAATCGACAAATAATCTATAGAAGTACAATATAACTGTCTTTCTAAAGCATGGTGTCTCAGGTGCAAGTAGTGGAGCACTTAACTCGCTTCAGTTAGAAGCAGGAACTTCCGATAACTGACGGTAACTGCGCATTTTTTGTCGTTCACAGCGACGCGACGACGCGACGACGGGAAATATTTCACTTCCTATCTTTTTATCGTTAGTCAATGCTCAGCTTTTTCTTCATTTTCTGTTTGTACTTTTATCAACACTTCCGTAGGATCTAAGTAGTTTGAAATTGGTATAAAATAATAAAGTGTAATTTAAAATCAAAATTGTTACTATTCGACTTTGGGGTATGAGTGCCTCGAGTGGCTCAACCCATGTGTATAAAGTTTCATCTCCTTTTCTAGCTTTAGCAATGGTTTCTTGAACCAAATCCTATACTACATTTTATTTCCATACCAAGTCTAAAATTTTGTTCAAAAATTGTGTTCATTAATTAAAATTTTTGCTACATACATTCTAAGAATACGTATTCGCCAGTTTGCTAGACTTTATATTTACTTGTCTTTTACTGTTGTAACTTTGATACATTTAGTTTATAGCTAACAGGCACTTTCACTTCACAGATAACCAAAGCTCCTATCCCAAAGCTTCCCCCGAAACTTTTACCATATACTCTCTCAAAGTAAAATTTCACCATCATCCACAGCAAACTAACTACAAACAAAGTTAGCTTAGCGCCAAAGATCATACCCTACTTATCGCCTAGAGTACCTGCTAGTACAACTAATGAAAGCTAATCCCTCCCCGTTTTCATTACGCCGAGATTAAACCATGATTCCGTACGTTTATGGGGGTCCTGTGTACACGGGCTAAATCCCTCTGCCCACTAATAGGGTACGGAACCTGCAGGATTAATATGGGTTCTCGAGTTATATTGTGGGATTAGTGCAAATAGAATTATTGGAGTGTAATTGATATTATGGGTCGGATTCATTTGGCCTCGTGATATTGTTAGGGCAATGGTATATTTGCTTGATCATTGTGGTACGTAAACGTAGCTGTCAATAGTTTTGCATGACGATGATGTTGCATAATTTTACAGATCTAGGCATACATACATATACAGACATAGGAACAGACGCACGAAGCGACATTTGTTTTTACTACGGGTATGTAGTGAAGTCGTTTTAACAGCCATACTCGTATATCAAATCTAATAATAATTTACGTGTTAAAATAGTCAGTAAAATATAAATACAAAAATAATTGAAGTGAGCTTCTAAATTATTCATAACACAATATCAAAATAAACAAACAATTCAACCGACAAACAAGCGCCCCAGAAAAAATAATACACGAACATAATTTAAAAATTCACAAGCATCTTAGAGTATCAATATACAGTCTTGAATAATAAACCACTTGACAAAGGTACGTCTTCAAAGGCTCTCCATCTAAGATTACCATCAGAACAGCCTCTAAAATTAAAAATAGGTCATTGACCGGACTCCTTTGTTGTATTATCTCGTAAAATGCGTAGAAATGCTATAAAGCTTTTGAATTCGCGTTTTCGTAGATATTTTTATAGGGAGATGTTAATAATGTGTGTAATTTTAGGTCGCTCAAATTTATTTATTAAAAGTATTAAATCTTGTGTTTTCTGTGTTCCTGAAGCAGTAGAAGTAGAATTGTTAGTTGATATACTAGGGATATTAATTTCATGTTAAATGTACATTCGGGGATTTCAAGAAATAAATAGTCTCTTAGGTACAATTCTTTGTTACTGCCGCGCAATGTACAACAATAAAATACTTTTAGTAACATTTTACTTAGATTTTTTCCCATTCGTAAGGGACTTAAATACAGAATTACATTTTTCCCAATTCAGGAATCAAACCTAAAACTTGTAATCAGCAATCACAATATAACTATGACCACCCAGGGGGGTTATCACTTATCCCAGTTGACAACAATTTGAAAGCCACTATGCTGTACATTGTTTCTTCCCTCAAATTATAGTGATTAACACTTTACATCAAAGCAGCAGTGTACTGAATAGTGACCATCAACTTGGCGTACCCTAGTTGACAACTTAAGATACATGATAGGCCCGCAGATAATAAAATTAATTCAAACTATAATATATTCATAAACAGAAGTTAAACATTTGAATTTTATTGCCACCATACTTCTAGTTGTCTAATAAGCAGTAATTTTAATTACTATCTGTTCACGCAGCTGTTGTACAGTACCATAACACTAAGTAAGTAGCACCCAACTGCATTAACTGCATAAAAGCTAATATCAGGGACTTATGCACTCGTATAATTAGCTACAAGTGCAGACATTACTTGATATTATAGCTGTTTGTTCTAATTAAGACATAAATAGTATTTGTATTCTAGCACTGGTGGTATAGAAATGATCATGAAATAGATTTGAATATTTTGTGTAATTCGATCGTAGTAAATAATCGGCGTTCTCTGGTCCCTGCTTATAGCTATGGGAAGAAGTCGTGATCTTTTTGAAAGGCTTTACTTTTCCATCACATTCACTAAAATAAGAAATAGTTAATCACTTTAAAATAGGTAAAAATAAAAAATCACGCTGCTAAATTACGAAAAACCCATTACACGTTTAGAAAAGCCATAACCTTTCCAACACAGGTTTCAAACGCAATAATTTCCATAAACACGTATTACATTACGTGTTGTGTGCGTCTCGCCATCACAGCCGGCTAAGTGCACCAGCAATGTACGTGAAAGTGCACATTAAGCCGTAATGTGGCCGTTGTGGCGGGAAGCAAGCCAAATAGCCGACTAATAGCCGGATAGTGGCTAATTTGAAAGAATAAATTACGTGATTGTCCTCATTTTCTTAATGTTTTGCTTTGATAAAAGAAATGGAGAGGTTTTTTGTGTTTAGAATCATGATAATGATTCTAAACCAATGATCGGAAACCAATATAAGGCTAGTTTTAGTTGAAAGGGAGATCATTGATTTTGGGCCTTTTTTTAAGTCAACGTAATCATGGATGCATGTATCGATTGAATTGCCATTATTTTTTATTATTTATTTATTTATTGTACTTTTACAATTTACCTTATTCTATTAACTAATTTATACTCGCCAAACTTATTAGTTTAACGGCGAGAATGCGCTCTTACTGACTAACATGACATACTTAAATAACTAAACAAACAATAATCAGTGACTTAAAACAAAATAATAAATATCAACATCAAAACTAAAAATTAAATTAACATTTCAACCAACAAAATTAGATAAACATAAAATAATGCTTCTTATATAATACGTATTATGTATGTATCTACTTATTATATGTAAGTTTATAATTATATTAACATTCAGTCTTTCAGTAGTGTAGCTTTAAGTTTTCTTTTAATGGTGTAATTACTCAGTTTGGGAGTCTGTCTTAACACATCAATCTTATTAAATACTTTTGGTACTATATATTTATTTGTACGCTCTCCATAATAATTTTTTATTTTAGGTTTAATCAGTCTTTTTTCTCTAGCTCTTCTTGTATTATATTTATTTTCTACAACATTTTTGTAATCATCACTAAAATAATTCTCTAAACCTATTAAGTATTCAACCTTTTTATCAATTGGTAGTATTTTACATAGTGGAAATAACTTTTCATACACTTTATTGCACATGTCTTTTTCTTTCTTACTAACTAGGTATTTTATTACTCTTAATTGTAAGTTCTTCACATCTTTTAAATACGTAATAAAAGTTCTAAAGTTAACGTAATTAGCCATTTGGATTTAGTTAGTATGGCACAAAAGTTGTAGGATCACTTTTAAACAAGTTAAGTTAAGTTTGAAGAGTAATAATCTTCAAGAATTTTGCTAAATTAACTAAATCAAAATCAAAATTATGAATAGCATGTCGTTTTAACCAAACATATTTGTCACTTGTCAGTTCTAAGATGTATAGAAAGTAATGATTTTAAAATAGACACTGTTATTTAGAATTAATAAACAAATCTGTTGTCACAATATCTCAAATTACGTCCAAATCCATTCCTAATTTATTTTCTAACAAAATAAACAGAAATTCATTTAAAACAAATATTTGAGATTATTCTTTTCAAAAGGCGTCCTATTAATTAAGGAAACGTGATTCCTTAAATCGCTAATGAAAGGTGGCGGGTTCGACTCCCGGCGGGTGAGGTATCGGCTTTGGGGAAGGTAATTCGAGAAGGTTGGGAAATAAGCCATCAAATAGCTCTTCTGTTACACTTAATTATTCTATTGGTAAGATGGTGACGCTTCGGCCCAAACATTCCTGTTACCTTTAAAAGGCCGACTAAGCAAAAAAATATTTCGAGACTAAGATTTAATTTTTTTAGCACTACTGGGCAAGGGATTGCTTGATAATTAATTAATAAACAGGCGAAGAGAATTAACTGTTCGCTGTCTTTATTATCGAAATAATGATCAATCAAATTCTATTCTTCGAATATCTTCGATTTGCGAGCAGTAGTTTGTAGCTATGTTCTGATGTATTTATTAAGTTAAATGGTGCGTCTTAATACGCATTTTTTCGTCTGTTTATGAAATAATCTCTGCATGACCTCAAAGAAAACTGGGAGATAATGCCTTTGACATTAATTCCGTTATACAACTCTATAGGTATAAAAATATAACAAAACTAATAAATATCTTTCAATATTCCTTTCTACATTCTAAAGAAACTAATTCCGTTTCATTAAAAAATAATCTTTTAAAGTAATAAAAGTCATAATATTTGTTTGTTTGCACAAGTTTATTAATGTTTGTCGTCACAATCTCGCTTTGAAGTTGATACTCTCTTTACATTGAGCTTTTATAAAAAGGGGATTCAAATACCTTTATCAAGATGTTTGTGGAGTTACTAAGTTGTGTATTATTTCTGTTCAACGCAGCTATATTATACAGTCTTATTTTGATGTGTAGGTTATTAGGCTGTTTATCAAATCTGTAATTTACCTGGTGTAGTTTTTCCTGTGCGTATTATAGAAGTTGAGTATGGACTCTACGAAATTTTGGTTTTACATTCATTCAATCATATCGGTGATGTCCTGCGAAAAGTTGAGGTGCGTCGTACATGCAACCGGCGGTGCTGAAGTTTGTAAGAATCGTACCAAGTAGGATTTTCTGGTATCTCTCTATCTCTACCTACCCCTACGGGAATTTAATGTATGTATGAAGCTAATCATTCTACCTTATTGATTAGAAATAGCAGATTTTTTCAAACAAGCCCTTTTTGCCTGAGTCTAGTCCAGTATTAAACGAAAGTTACAATAATAAAATTAAAAATATTCCAAAAATGTTTCAATGATTGTCACTTCAAACTAAACAATTTGCTCTTTGCTGGAATCTTGAACATTTTGTTCTTACTTAGAATTAGTGAAAGGGCAAATAATAGCGGAATCACTGAACTTTATACATTTAGTTAAATATAAACTCTTTGATACCTTTAAGCACAGTTTTGTTACAGATTCTCAGAAATGTTACTTAAGATTTTGTTGCTTGTCTATTATGAGCAAAAGTAGAATGAGTATAAATATACTTCTTAAGCATACCTTACAAATATTAATAACACGGGTATTTATAAACACACAACACGAGATTGAAATACTTAATTTTATCTAACTATATGTTTTCCACAACAAATACTAATTGTCATATTAGTAATTGTAATTCAGTTTTACATAAACAAACTTATAATATATTTAATCAAAAGATTCAATAGAAAGATTCTAATAGAAACCGTATAGTTGCTGAAAGCATCCCCGCAGCCGTAGCCGTAGTATGAGTGTTACATTTCCCTTTTAAAATCTCATTATTTTCAACAGAAAACTGCCAAGACACGCGCTCTCTCACATCGCCTTCCATTCTACGAGAATTATGACTCTTCACACATCCCATAGCTGTTTGAAAATCAAGTAACTGGTCTATCCAAGATCGTCTTAGAAATTGCACATGTCCTTGTAAAGAACACAACGCAATCTGTTCCATTAGTACATCAGAGACTTCAAAATTATGGTTCGCAATGTACTCGGCCTCATTGTACATCGTTGCACAGAATTTGTCCAACATACGCTTATCCTCACTCGCGGAGATAACGGTGCAGCCGCGGGAATACCTCGCCATTAATACGTATAAATATCTATGTGTTATCGCATAGCCGAAATTTGTGCCTTTTTCTATAGTCTGGACGCACGATGCGTGTGTTTCACACCGAGTCAAATGTCGGTTCTTATTGATAGGGTTTTTAGCAAGTTCGCTTATACAGTCATCCGACATCGCCGGCAGAGGCACGTGATCTTGAAACTTATATAAATGCTGCACATAAGTATCCCAGTCGGAATATACTTTATCCAGCTGTGCTTTCGAATAGCTCTTAGTCCGTTTTAGTAGATCAGTTTTAAATTTCTGCAAATATCTCTGCCAGTTTGGACTTTGGAATAATAGTTTTACGATGTTGTACAACGGAGAAGTGAATACTGACTCATCATTTCTGGTCTTCTGCAGAAAGTACTCCACGCCTTCCTTATTCTTCTTCAGTATCGCCGCTAAACGGTGCTTAACGTCCGATGGTAGCCTCTTTTCCTTGATCCTGAAGATGGTTTTAAGATTCAAGTCTATTAGGAACAATCCAAACGCTAAGTTCAAATCCAGGTAGATTTTGTTTCTGCTGTAGAAGAGTACGATTCTTTCCAGTCTAGTTAGATATTTGTCGAGATCGTTCTTCATGGGGACGTCGTCAAAGACTGCCATTTTTGTCTCGTTCTCATCATCACGTGAAGCCTCTCTACTGTTAATCAAGCTAGCAGCACATAATACTATCGCGATTACACTCGGCCACGGTGGTATAATTGATTTTACTCTCATAATTACTAAGTTTCTGTGATTGTTGTACGAAGATGTTGCTACGTCGGAGTTCTAATTAAAACTGACAGTGTTTGTCATTGTTTCGACACTGTTCCGGTGAGATAGAAATTAGTTTTTCCACGTTGCTTTCAAGGTCACTTTGTAATTTTATAATGATGCTTATTTGCTATGAACTGTTTTAAAATTATTATATAAAATAATATTTGGTGTTAATGATATACATTTTGAATGTCAATTGGCAAAAGCAAAGGCGTATGAAATACAATTACGTTTCGCCATATTTTTAATTAGCCACGTATAGCAGGAGGCCAGCCTATTGCTATAGACAGGTCACTTTATTGGTTCCCTTGCTTGCTAGAATCTAGTTATCTAAATTGGCCTAATAACATCATACCCAACTTGACAACCAAGCCTTACGTTACATACCACCAAACAGACCTCCGAGACAGTAATATACACATGCAAATATTAACTGTACGTTTGGCGCAGTAGTTAAAGTGTTCACCTCGTCGCAATTACCGCAGCGCCGTGTGTGGTGGGTTGAGTGAGTTGTCTAATGATATTTATTGTTTACTAGCTTTTACCCGTGACTTCGTCCGCCACCTGAATTTTTCCATGGGTATGCGTCATTTTCCCGGGGTAAAAAGTAACCTATGTCCTTTCTCGGGTATCAAAATATCTCCATTTCATGCAAATTGGTTCAGTAGTTTAGGCGTGATTGAGTAACAGACAGACAGACAGAGTTACTTTCGCATTTATAATATTAGTATAGATTTGCGATGACGTCAAATTATTATTTCAAACAGTCAAGTACTACAATTGAACAAACACAATACCAATAATATGTTCAAATATTGTCTCGATACGTTCTCAAGTGTATCCGATTCATTAATATATTATTATCTATCATTCTGGCTTCCTCAGTTTCCTTCAATTCCCAAACTGCGTGGTTTGTTTTCTCAACTACGTATATGATATTATTCGGCTCGTGAATAAGTAATCAAATAATAATAACTGCTTCGTTATGTGCCAGTATTATGTTACTCGTTATATGAACTTAGATATTCTGATAGTGTTGTGAGGAAATAATATATATTCTGTTTGCAAGGTCGTTATTGTTATTTTTCTGTTATAGTTAGTCGTTAAGTTGTTAGATAATTATGCTTTATTTATAACCTAACTTGTTCGGCTTTGCTGTATGATATAAATAGTTTTTCTTATAGAAAAAAATGTTTATGTTAAATGTTTATGCCACGCTATGAAAAGCCGCATTAACGTTTTGCTCTAAGCACAGTCAAAAATTTTATAATTGTACAAAATAATAATAAAATGTTTATCTGAAAATGATAAAATGTAAATTACCCGTGATTTCATACACAAAATACTTTTGGCAGAGCCTCAAATACAATACACATTTATCGTTGCATTCGATACAAAAAAGGGGAAAATATCGTAATCTATACAAACAGTAACATTTTCGCTATAAGCGACAACGACAATGTTTTTCGCCGCGGCGAATATCGCCAATGACCGGCCGTTATCCGCACTGCCCAGGGCTGTCACAACGCACATAAGCACCGTAGTTTTTCAACGAGAACCTCGCTCGTTTGAGACTGACACGTCCATCAGTTACGCTTTAAGTTTCGTTATGTTATAAGTAGTGCCATTACTCTATGAAGAGATTCTGTTAATCGGTCTAGACTTGGGTTTTGTTTTTAAATGCTTTTATCTTTAATAATGATGAATGCAGTTGTCACATTAAGTAGGATTTTTTGTGCTGGGACTGTCTAGAGGTAGTCTTTGTAATCTCTCGTCTGTTTCAAGAGCATAGTGTCTATAATAAATATATTAAAAAAACATAGAGTTAGGAGTATTGACAACATTTCATTTTTTTAAGTAACATATATTATCATTTTATTCTAAACTAGATGTGAAATAAAGGGACCCATATTTTTTATTTTTGTGATATTTAGTTATTCTCATTCATGATTTTCACTTTGAAAATTGTTTCATTCTAAACAGACGTAAGTGCCAAATGACGTCACACATACGGCGGAATAGCATAATGCCTTTGCCTCACAAGTCACATCATTTTGAAAAAAATATATATAAATGTCAGTGTCTTGTCAACCTGGCGCGTCTATCGTATTATTGTTTGCTTACAAATACATTAATTGTTTTATAAGTTATTATTTTCCGTTCTCCGTTATTTATAAGTCATGGAGGTATCTGAAGGACTCCAAGTTGCTGATAGTGGGAACCTGCCCATAGTAAATAACTTAATGCTTTTGGAATATATGCACGAAAACATACTTACTTATGCATTACTTTGTCCATATTTTCTGAAGAATGTGAGAAGCGTAAAATAGACTCAGGACTAATTCTGAATTATTGTGGTAAACATCAGCCTACTTTAAATGACTACAGCATATTTAATTTAATGCTCCAGTATATACACCAGCAGCAAGACCATAGCTATAGGGATTTTAATCAGTTCTGTCAAGATGCTCAAAGTGAAAAGGTGATTGACAGTGTGGCTGAAGCAACAAAAGATCAAGCAGATTCAAAGCTGTGGCATTCCATGTGTCAGGGAAGAGTCACTGGTTCTAGGATCTATGAAGCCGTACATTGTCAAACAGGAAATGGTGTTTTGGTGCAGAGTATCTTAGGTGGCTATAAGGTCCCTGAATTTTAAGCCATATGACGAAGTAAAACATTATAAAAACAATTAATTAAAATATTAGAAAATGATTTTGGAGTTATTCTAAGTTCAGGCCTAATTCTAATTTCCCCTGTTATTGGTGTTCTACCAGATGGGATTTCTGCAAAATTTGTTCTGGGGATAAAATGCCCAATAAGTGGAAAAACAATCAAGAATTATGTTAAAAATGGCAAACTCCAAGGATAATGTAAGGCCCAAATAATGGTTCAGATGCATGCTGAAAGATCTGTTTTGTATTGCTGATCCAACTTTTGAACAGACAAAATTAATACACAAATTGAGTATAATGCAAATTACACTACAAAGATTTTAGAAGACGCTGAACCATTCTGGAAGCAATACATTGTTAAGACTATTTTAGAAAGTGTTAAATAAAACAAATTGAAATTAGTTTACGTCTTTTTATTCATTTTTTATTATAGGACTATGGAGATTTATTGACCCACATGCTACTGTGACTTTTTCATCTGAATTAGTTTATTATATATAACAGTGTGGCTTGAGTATCTTAAACACGGACACACAACACCCAAAGTATTACACTATTCTTGCTTGTTTAAGTTAGGCGCAGCAAAAAATTGTTTTCGATCGTCTCCAGAACTGCTTTCGTAAGATGGCACAAAACAATATTTGAGATCCTTCATAACCCTATACTGTTAACTAGGATTCATTTCGAGAAATCTATAATGTTTAAAGTTCATAAATGATGCTAAATACTTCAGTAACCTATTTATTGTGGTATTTTCGTGTTTGTTTACTTTAAAACATTAATGACATTTCAAATGTCAATCTACATAACTTATATTCAAATTACAAAGGCAAAGGTAACGTTATTCTTCCGTATATGTGACGTCACAGCGTAATTTTTGGTTTTTATTTTATTTCTCCCGAAATGTTGAGCCAAAAAATATAAAAAAATATGTTTTGTATTCAGGATGAGAAAATGAAGAAATGGTATTTTTATTTTAGGTACTTTAAAATTTTGAAAAGTTGTCAATTCAAAAAATATTATATTCCATGAAAAACTCCTTAATTGACAAATTAACAAACCGATTGACCAAGGGCTCAGGAAATTTGCGGGAAAGGTGTGTGCCCAGCATTGAAAAAATATAGTACACAAAAATAATATTTTTTATCAACCAAACACTTAATTCCGAAAATCCGGAAAAATCGACACAGAACCAACCCTACCCGAGTGCAGATACGGTGAAATATTTACGATAGGTTTCGGCTTTTAAAACGGCGCGACCTGCAGCGGTAGATAAAGGGTTATTGTTGTGTGCCGACACTGCCAACACTGCCAACACGGCCGACACTCACACCGCTCATATATTGTTGGTTTTATACGTTAATTAATATTATTTCCATCGCGAACGTACTGCGGAGGTCATAAATTCGCTTTTTATGTTTGTTCATTTAATAATGTGTGAAATTGACTGTTTTCGAGTAATACGAGTAGCTATCGGATCATGCAGTTTTGTATAGTTTTCGATTTTAATAGAATAATTGTACTATACTATTTACTGGTCTCTTTCTACACCTTTGGCAAGAAGGCGTTATCTTATCTATATATGGATAGTACTAAATATTGTGTGATAGTTATTTACGATCAAAAATAAGTAATGACGAAGAAGGTATTTGAGCGCGCAACGTATTGTGAACTAACCGAATACATCGAGTCATATTCATTGACGTTTTAGTGATAATCGTAATTGTAAGGAAATTTTGCAAACCCCCGTATAGACAATCCTGAAAAAAATATAGACTGTGATCAACCAGCCCTTTAAAGTATCTTGCGTAGTAACACAACGCTGTTTTATGAAACGAGCATTCATATTACCATGATTCAATTCCACCGTGACGTCACTCAGTCGTCAATGACGTCATCGATCACAAATCACCTACAATTTGATCAATCAGCTTCACATTCAGATCTTTTGAATGAAATCACGTATTTATAATATTTTCCAATAGTTGCAAATTGCTTTGAATCTATTAAGTAATCATTTTTGTAGAGGGTACAATAAAAAATGTGTTCTGACGTCAGTAAAAATAATTTTTATTTTATAGTAAAATTTCTATGTATGTGCTGTTCGTAACGCAAAACTAATACTTTATGTATTGGTTTTGCGTGGAAATTGAATCTGAGTGCAGTGATAGTAGCCTACCCTTTATTCCTTTTGCTCCACCTTAAACAAGAAGAAATAATTCAAGTCTAAGTATTTGTATAACAACGCATTTTTTTTATTTATCCAGTAACATTTTGTTTCTTAGATAGACGCCATATTCATAATCATGCGCTTAAATCATCAAAGACACACATAATTATAACGAAACAAAAGAACTAGACGTTTATATGAAAGAACAAACTGCACTAAGACAGACAAAATAGTCTTGTCATCTGTGACTGCTTTGATGTCATCCATACTAATATTATAAATGCGAAAGTAACTCTGTCTGTCTGTCTGTCTGTCTGTCTGTCTGTCTGTCTGCTACTCAATCACGCCTAAACTACTGAACCAATTTGCATGAAATTTGGTATGGAGATATTTTGATACCCGGGAAAGGACATAGGCTACTTTTTACCCCGGGAAAATGACGCATTTCCCGGGAAAATTCAGGTGGCGAACGAAGTCGAATTATAATGACACATTCAATTAACAGTATTCCGTTGTCATGGCAACTGTTTTAATGCCGGATATGCCTTAGCGCGACTTCGTTATATTAAGAGATATAAATAATTTTGAGAATATTTTTCGTGAAAAAAAAAGCATATTTTATATCATCACGCTACGACCAATAGGAGCAGAGTAACAGTAAAAAGGTTGAAAATTCTGACCCATTCTCTCTTACGTGACGCAAGCGAAGTTGCGCGGGTCAGCTAGTCATAAATATTTCTTTGTTTGATGATTTCTAATGGCAAGCTGCATTTACGTTGACTCCATATCGGTATCAGTAAAACAAAAAGTATAATGTTACTAGCTGACCCGCGCAACTTCGCTTGCGTCACATGAGAGAGAATGGGTCATAATTTCCTCGTTTTTGTAACAATTTTCGTAGCTAATCCGCTCCTATTGGCCGAAGCGTGATGTTATATAGCTTATTATTATAGCTTTCCTCGGTAAATGGTCAACATACAAATATTTTTCAATTCGAGCCAGTAGTTCCTGAGAATAGCGCGTTCAAACAAACTCAGCTTTATAATATTTGTATAGATAAGAGAACCTCGTAGCTAAGTAACCACCGCGTGCATCCAACTCTAAGGTTAAACTACGCTTGCCGAGGTTGTTCCATGAAAGGGTGACCATATACTATAATATAATACTCATAACTATTTAAAAGAATATACAATTAAACTAACACGAAATTCTACCAAACACCACTAAATGGGTATAATATTAACATTAAATACGAAAAGAATGTAATTAAAACTACTTAAAAGAATATACAAACAAATTTATTATAACTAACACGAAATATTTAGTGGAAACTATTTCAAACTAATATCAATTCGAAAGAGTATAACCCCAACTGATTAGAATAACGTAAGTAGCATAATAATCAAATTTCGGTTAAAAATCTCCAAAGCGTAGGCTTACCCAGCTAAGACATAAAACGTAATGATAGTGCGATTTAATATTGCCAGTAGCGCCATCTAGTGAAAGCGCCAGTGCAACCGCAAAGCGGTGGAGCGGTTTCTTCCGATTGTCGCTGTTTTCCGTGGGAATGAGATATTTTCCCGGAGTAAAAAGTAGCCTATGTCCTTTCTCGGATATCAAAGTATCTCCATACCAAATTTCACGCAAATTGGTTCAGTAGTTTAGGCGTGATTGAGTAGCAGACAGACAGACAGACAGACAGACAGACAGACAGAGTTACTTTCACATTTATAATATTAGTATGGAAGTATGGATTATCTGAACAGCGGAAGATATACTTAGTTTTTATCTGTTTAAAAGAATGTCATCATAATAATAATATAATTAAACACGTGCAAAGTCTAATTGGTCCTATACATATAGGTAGTGGAAAGTGCATGATACGCTAGAATATCGTATCTACAACACGTCCCACTATACAGTTTGTTTTGAAACATCTTCACACACGATGTTCTATCTCTCCATGTATAAAGCCTCTACGTTGCAAAAACAAACAGTCTTGAAGACGTATTTTGGCACGTGCCTCAAGAAATACAACCAGAAATTATTAGCCTGAGAATAAAATCATCTTTCCTTAGTCACTCTGGTTGTTGCTATACCATTAAAGCATGTACGCAAAATCACGCCCTTTTCCCATAGGGATAGACAGGGACCAAAGAACTTGTAATGCTCCTTACAAACTTATCTTGTCTCATTCACATTCTTTCATGTGTCATATCACTCATATGACCATTTTACAAAGCTATAATTGACAACAACCAGGACCTGCACTTTACGTGCCCACCGAAGCACGGAGACGCCCAGCTCGACTACCACTATGCGGCCACCCATCTATGGAGTGACCGCACCAAGGTTAGCTTAACACACAGATGTTTCACCGACGGGTGAGCGCAATTATATCTACTGATAGTACATATTCAGTAACCTGTACCACAAAGTGTTCGGTTGACAAGTTTCTTTAGTGTGAGATAATGTGTGAAGCGAGGTGGTAACTACTTCACGCTCTCGACACAGTGCTGTTCAAGTACTTGGTATAAGTTGAAATGAGTACAAGTTAAGTGTGTGAAGCATGCAGTTTTATACGTTTTTATTTTTTGTTGTAATGGAATGTTAATATGAAGTGAGTTTAGTAGAAGAGCATATAAATGTTTATTTATATTGAGTTACAAACCAATTATAAATCGATTGTATTGCCAAATGATTTTGTAAAATATCTTTGATGCATTTTGCCATTTAATGCCATTATTAGCTATTAAATTTTATTAGTAATTGTAATTTTTAAATTGCATGAAATAGCAAATCCAGTTGTTGTGAAGAAATAATTACAACATTATTTGTTACCCAATTCAATCGGTCTCAAAAGAAGACTTGTTTTGTCCTTTTCTTAATTTCTTTCGGTACCAACACTCATTATATTACAGCTTAAACTTTTATAAGAGGCAGGTATACAGGGTGTAAACGACGGTTAACCGAAAACTTCAGTGTTAATTTTGTGACACTAAATGCGCGAAATTTACTTCAACCATTTTTCTCGGAAATGATTGGTTCCCGAGTTAGTCATTTTTGAGCATTCAATGTATAGTGAACAACGCGATATATCTCCGCGCATGCCTACGAGATTTCTGGCGGCGGCGGCGCGCTGAGCGACGACATGTCGCGACGCGTCGTAGGTATCAAAATCAAAATCAAATCATTTATTCATTTAGGTCAAATGTTGACACTTACGATAGTCGTTACAATTACTGAATCTACCACTAGCTCGGAAAGGGGGTAGAGCCTTATGAGAAGAGCTAGCGAGAAACTCACGGCCACTCTTTTCAATCGCCAAAAGTTTTACAATGTGGTTGATACAATAATTGATCATGCGAGGAGCTGCCAACAATCAGCGGTACGTACGCGTACCACCACGTCTATGCGCTCACTAGTATGTATTATTAGATAACAATCTCATGTATCGTTTATGGTAGGTATCGTAAGTACGCTCGTATGTTACAATAGCTCATAGTAAAATTGTAAGTAGGTAGATACCTACTTGGCTTACGTGAAATCAAACAATAATAGCAGAATGTAACCAATAATAAGAAAGTGCTAAAACGAATTGTTATCAATGTCTATCAACACGCAATTACCTGGTGTATGGCGAGAGTTTGAGTAGGTACCTTTGGATCCGGACGTACAGGTGCAGAGCACGCCGTGCACTTCCACGTGCTTCACCATACATAGCACATCAACATTTCTTCCTATTTACGAACACAACTGCACTTCGAAAACAATAACAACAAAAATAATAACAATAAAAACACTAACAGCTCAAAACCGAAACAATAACAAGTAATAATAAACAACAGTTCACACACGACACGACGAATAGGACATAACGAACGACACCGGTGAAGAGCTTCCGTCTTCCGCGAGCGAATTGCTCGAACTATCAAAGAGAGCCGCCGGCGCGGGCGCCTCTCCGCTCACTCGCGCCGCCCCTCGCCCGCGCCACCCGCTCCCTCCGCGCCGTCCGTGCGCGCGCCGCCGATTTGGTGACGAGCGACGAGTTAGGATCCCAGCGAGAGATTAGATTGAATAAAATATTGATGTGGCATTAGGTACTATTTTTACTTGTCACAGTTGTTACTCGTTGCATTGTAGTTTTATTCAAATACCGAATAACATTACAAACATTATTGATGTAAGTTTAAAATACCTACTTTGATATTTAATAACATAAAATCAGATTAAAGTAAATAAAATAAACACGAAACGTTTATTTAATTAAACCATAAAAAATGTAGGTACATAACAATGATAACAATCAACATCCATTAATATTCTTATCAGAGAAACTAACTTATCATAATTCATTATCCCCGGAGAATTACTTAGCATTCATTTTGTCGCATCCCATCTATGTAACATCCACGCGCGGTCGCGGCGTCACGCGTCACTACGGCCATCTACTTTTCGAGTCGCACCGCGCTTGTATGAATGAGCGTGTAAATATCGAATAGAATAATAAGTTTGCAAGAACAAATAGAACAAAGCGACAATACTTGTTAAATTGTTTATTAGAGATTTTTATAGCGCTAAAGAATATCAATAGTATTTTTTGTCGTTCTGTATGTATTTGTACGTGTAATAATAATAAGATATCACACATTTTAAATCTTATTAATGTACCTTTTATCGGAGAGCGGGATAATTATGTCATTTTCATTTTTAACATAGAAGAACAAATACTAAGTAACGCTGCATACTAGTGAGAGTGAGGCTGACAGCTGTGTGCGTAATCGTGTCTGTGTGGCGCGCGTAGGTACGTCGACCGTCGCGGCCGGCCGCCGCCGGCGCGGTGTCGTTGGCCGCGGACAGCTGATAGCGAATTTATACGTTGTTTTAATCCATTGCTGTTTTTTGTGAAAAACAGTAATATGACGGATTTTTTCTCATATTCATGTTGCACTGTGTAGTATTAACGAAATAATACCGAAAAAAAAATAAAAAAACGCATAAAAAATCGGAAAATTCATGAAAAAAGCGATGAAAATTTTCAACGCCATAAGCACCAGAATCATGTCTAGAATCATTTTTTTTTCGTTTTCGGTAGCCTGTCTGTTACACCCTGTATAATAGTTTTCATTCATACAAAGACGTTCACAATACACTTCTAACTTGAAACAATACTCGTAAGTTACAACTTCCAGTTGGTTGCGTTTCAAATCTCCGTGAAACCGCTCAGCAACAAGACTGTGTGGAATAAACTGCGCAGTGTATAACGTACAACTTATTTCGTTAGTTCCTGTGTGCGATAGTTTCGATAGTCACTACTTTACTTTGTTTTCCGTTTCCGATACAATGTTCGTGTGTTGTAAACTTGGGGAACTTGTGTTTTAACTTTTATGAAAGGAAATAGTCTGGTACAAGATTCGGAATCCAGTTTGCAGGTGTGAATACTACATTTAAATCATCAATCTTACTTGTTAAAATAATGGTGTAATAGTTAGTTTAGTAAAACAGTTTATATTTATAAAAATGTGTGTGGTTAGTAATAAACTTTTTTTATTATAAAATTCTGAGTGTCAACGCTTTCACGCTTCTTGATATAAAAATTTGTAGACAATTTTTTTTTTAAATAAATCCCTGGTACATATTTTCACAGATTACAAACGCGAAGATGCACACCTGTCACCTATATTATACAAAGCTATCCTATAACATTTAACCTATACTTAGAATACCTTACGATACACCTTGAATTCCGGTATTCAAGATACCTCAACCAATGTGAAATTACAGCAGCGTAACATATTCATTAATATACAAACTAACACAGATATTAATAAGGTTGTCTCAGTACCGCCAGTGAATTAGCTCATAATATTCAGTGCTAATCTGGTGACGTCATCACTCCTCATACAAACGTCTTGTACACGAGTTAGCTTTCAGAGCAGAGACACTAAGTAGCTTCGTAATGCTTTGATGAACGATACGACGGTCTTTAGACTTGTGTATTAGGTTTAAAGAGATAAATCTATGCTTAATATTATAAATGCAGGAGGCTGTCTCTTGTGTCTGAATCACTGAACCGATTTAGATAAATTTTCGCAAAGAGATAACAAAAAATGTATGATAAAACATTGTATTTTTTTATACAAGACACCAAGCTTCTAAAATAGGGATGAAATTATGTTCGCGAACAGAGTCGTGCGGATCAACTAGTATTATTATGTTTTGCATAATATTTAACTTCATAATATGAGGTTTAGTTACTTCATCCGCATGTTAAAACGAGATTCATATCTATACTAATATTATATTTAATATAAGGCAAGATTTACTAAAAATGCTAAAAATATGTTTCGAACTAAAACTACCCTTGTAACGGGGTTCAGTACTGTGTATAATATAGTGAGCCTACATAGTATAACCATCATCATCACAAAAAGAGCAATTGTACCCATGACAGTACTCATTTTGTATGAATGTACATAGATGAGCGTAAAAAACACAATATTATGTAATGTCTTGTTCCTTGTGTACTCCCGTGAGGCGGAAACCTAATATTACGCAAAAAGGAATCTACAAAAACACATATTCACAAAAACTTTCATAAGGTCGCACCTTTTCTGCATTTCTACCTTTTTTCCCTTTCATTTGGTAAGCATTCTTGCAAATATTCTGACCGCAGGGAATAAACCCTTTCTCATATTCACGGAGGTTCATTTTTAAGTCCACCCTTTGTGCTTAACATGCATTCTTCATACAAACGAGTGTGGCCAGTAATGTGAGAGAGCTGTTTATGTTTTGTATTGTCGGTATTAGATGGGATTTTGTACAATTTATTATATAAGCAGGGAAGTTTAGAAGGGTTTAATTCTTATATTTAATATGGTTTGCTAGTGACCCAGTCACAAGTATAGGAGTTTCACCAGTATAAGATAGGAGCTAGCTTAGGTTATATGAAACGCATAGGAATACAAATATTGGCAGAAATCTTTGTATTTCTTCAAGAACTGATAAGCAAAATGATTGTAGGAACGTAGTTTCCCTTTATTTTTTTTTGCTGTTAGAGTTAAGTTGTTTCAAAGTCTTTTGGTATAATGGTTAGTACCTATAACCAATTGCGGTTTCGTGGATTGTATAGGAAGAAAAATAATCGTTTTACGACTCGGTCTGATAAATGTGTATCGCAATAAACAAGTATAAGACTTAGACTAGACCAATAATGTTGTGTTTTATTACTATTATCTTTATTGTTATAGACTCCTTGTCTATTACATGGAAGTAAAAATATATATGGTTAGGAATACAGGCGTATCTGTTCAACTTTGATTTGGCAAAATCGAGTAGTTTAAGCACTAGAGTCACTAAATTTAAACTACAGTATAATATGATGGATAATCATTAAAAATGCTGTAGTGTAATCAACTGCTGATCGCAAGGTCTTAGGTGCAATTTTCAGATCAGGCAATTTGTCTTTTGTAAAAGTGATATCAGATTTATTAAAAAATACGAACGAATAAAAGTTTTTATTATGTAAAGCTCTTATTTTTTCAAATATGTATTATAGCAAAAAAATGCGAGTAAATTCGGGAGTGAAACCTAGTGCCCCACAAACCCAGTTGTTTACAATTAGTGTGTCACAATATTATATAACGAAGGGGAGTGATACAATTAATGTTGATTTGTTTTCTCCAAACATCTATAAAATATTAATGGCCGCCTTTATTCGTGTTTTGATTGAGACATGTCTACGACCCGCTACGATTGCCTACGATTATTCGTAGCGGCTCTGTTGTGCTACGCCGTAGACGTAAATATTGAACTATCATAACAACCATTTTAATGGTTATTACGGTTTGCTTTTAGGTTAATGACCTGAAAAACTGTTTTCTATAGACTGTCGATTTTGTTTGTGTTTCGCAATAAAGATATAATGAACTTAAGAAAAAAAAAAATGCTTTCCTATAGCGAATGAATAGAATTGGTTTGACTACCAACATTATAAATGTGGTTTTTCATTAAAACAAAACTTTTGGTACATAGAATTGGTAGATGAATGTAGAATGCTCTACAAAACAGTATTCATTCAGGGACTTTTGCTAACATACATACATCAAACTTAACAGCTAGATTCAAATCCAATCATATAAATGTGAGAATCAAATCCACTACCTACTATTCCACAAGTCGTCAAACCAGTTAAACCACATGTTATTACTTATCTACTAAATCTAACTTTATAAACGCTCATCAAAGTCAACAACCTAACACCAGCCAGTATCAATTACAGAATAAAGAAAAAATAACAACTCAATCATTGGCAATGAAAACGTGACCCAAATCAAATGTATCAATAAATCGAACACAACCCCTCCTGTGTGCTGTGTATAATATGTACGCGCCCTTAGTATATACGAGCCTAAGTGAAAATTTATGAAAAAAAAATTTTAGCTTAGGGACAAAATGATATTCTCTATCACTTAGCGATGTAGTTAATGCATTTATGTTTAATTAATTTATTCCATTGATTACAATTCTTAATCATTTTAGTGGTTATTTATATACTAGCATTACTAGTTATCAAAGAACAATTCTGATCTGATTTCAAATTTCAAGCTTGTTACTCAAATAGCATGCATATGTTTCCAAAAATAAACCGGAATAACACAATTCTGCATTTTAAGGTAAAATGCGTGTTCGCGTTAATTCCCTAGCATTCTATTATACAATAAACATGCAACGCGAGAGTTTAAAAGTTATGACAATTCTGAATGTTTCCTAAGAAACTACTTTTTCGTCTTTTGCCTGTATATTATTGAGGGTGGGTGTGTGTATTATTGTGTATGATAGTACACAACACATGTGTGTAGTACACAGTACACAGGCGTCGGCGTGTCGGCGCTAATCGGAGAGAAGGGGTATAGACGCCGACTTACTTGTACGAGTACATGTACTGTGGATTTTGGCAAGTTTTAAATTTATCGTGTTTTGTGGCAGTTATTTTCAGTAGTTTATTTATTTGGCCCTAAGTGGGCACGGCAGGATTTTTAGAAGGGTAATAAAACTCAGAACGATTTTGATTTGTTTTTGGTAGTATTGTAGCTTTAAGTATTATCTATTTTTACCTGATTTTCATTCCGAAACCTTAAGTAATCGAGGTTAAAATAAATGCGTGTCTAAGCTAAAGATTTAATATTTGATAAGAAACATACAAAAAACAACAGTAACGGCAGTTATTTATCCCTTTAGAACTTCGCAATTTGACCTTATACTAAAGCATTGTATATAATCTCATATGTTTTCAAAACTATGTCATATTTATCACAAGACGAACTAACCTTTCGATAAAGGTGTTCATAAATAAGGTACGCTTGATCGTCGGTAGAGGGTAGCGTCAGTAGTGTGACATTTGATGCCAGGTTAATTGGCCGTTCACCTCTCTCGGCTATATGCTGGTTATACATGGGTTTATGTTTGAGTGATAATGGAGTTTAGTTTATATTAAGGCATTATTGTATTTGATGAAGATATTGTTTTATAAAGGTTTGCGTATTTTCTTTTTTGTCAGTGTCAAATCAATTAGATATTAGTCGGTTATGACATTGAATTTTCTAAAGATATACGTGTTGATTTTCGTAACGTTTCAGTTAAGTTTTTTAGTCTAAAATAATTTTATGAAACTTGAATAAAATTCGGATCAAAGCTTTCTACGCAGCCTTAACAAAATTTTCGTAAATTTTGATATTATTAGTGTTGTTTAACTAAAAGTCAAGTGCGTGGTACTCGTAACCGTGTATGACAAAATGTATGATGTTGTGAATAATGCAAGAGAAATTTGTTAGGATTATTTAAATTGGATTCTGCCTACTTCCTACGTGAAAAAAAATGTGTGTTTGTTGTAATTTGTATGAAAACTGATTAACCTCATCATTTGAATTCATCATTTGAAATGTGATAGATAAATATTCGATTCAAATCCTATCCTATAATACCGTGTGTAGGTAGCCGCGCTACTATAAGCGATATATTTGTACAAGATGGGGTATTAAGTCAACAGCTACAATTAATAGTGAAACTTCGACAATTCATACATTATGTATTATTACGGGTTTGTACCTGCAGCGCTATAAATTTACTCAAATTGCCTATTAACAACTTTGATGGTATTGTACAATATATGTATGCGAGTTTGTCACTGGCGACTGCTGATTTAAGACAATTTTGCATCTGCGCATATTCGTCTTTGTCATATCTTCAAGGCACTACTGAGAGACAATAAATATATATGTTACTGTAAAAGCCCAAACGGTGGTAAATCCTAAGATTTTCCGGTATAACCTAAGATTTACCAACTCGCAATGGTAAAAGTCCGAACAATTCTTTTATTTCGAACTTTTACCTATATTCACTTGATGATATCGAGATGTAGCCGGAGCCCCGCTAAAAAACTCCTTCTTTATAACAATGTCACAGTATATAATTATACCGTGAAATAGTTATAAACATAGTTATGAAGGAGGATTTTTTTATATATCGTAACATAGTTTTTAAACTCTGGCTTGTTCGGACTTTTACCATTGAGAGTTGGTAAATCTTAGGTTTTGCCGGAAAATCTTAGGATTTACCACAGTTCGGGCTTTTACAGTAACATATACACAATATCAAACTATGTCATTTTCGTGACAAGATCATGAGCTAACCTTTCTTGTCGATAAAGGTGTTCATAAATAAGGATAAATTTGATCGACGGTCGAGGGTAGCGTCACTAATATGATATTTAATAATTACTTGCTTCATATTTCATAATTACTAGCTGTTGCCCGTGGCTTTGCCTGTGTGAAAACATTTTCCGGGAGAAAGTATACCATGTACCGGGTTATGAAATATCAGTAAACAAAAATTCGTAAAACTCCATTCAGTAGTTTTTGGCACCACCACCTAATCCACCGAGCTTTGTTCAGCGCTCAAAAAGTCAGGAACCAGGCGATTGGTCAGGCGTAGGACCGAAGACTTTACGTACAATCCGAGACCTCAAATTCCTTACCTCGGGCCATTACTAATATCTGAAACAAGATACTAATACCATTTTTGGCCTCATCTGAGATTCAAATTTGTGACTCCTGATTAGCAGTTGAATACACATCCGATGCACTTCAGACAGAGACAGTTACGCGGTATAACACAAAAGACAAACACAATTTGTTAAAAAAAACTATTCCACGAAACACTAAACAATCTCTTACTTTCCATCGCACCAGAGTGACGACAATGACGGATAGCTGAACATCTGCTACGCGTCGGATACGTCGTATGTGTTGTGTGTGTTGTGTGTGTAGCGTGTGTAGCGTGTGGCGGGCCGTGATTGATCGCTGCTGTTTAGTGTCGTTGATTATGATGTGGTTTGAGCGCGGAAAATGGTATAAACGTGATTTTTTAACTGACTGTTCAAAAAACATAGGTCTAGCATGTAAGCAGCGAAATATCTGTATGTATTTATATATTTCTACCTACAACTTAGGGTCTAACAAGCGCGATTGACATAATACATATGTGATGTTACTGAATTCGTAAAACTTTCGGATAGAAGGTAAATTACTGGAAAATTCTTAGTCAACGGAAAATTCCATATTTTTCAGTAGACGGTACAAAGGCTGTACATTGTCATAATCAGTAGTTAAGCTTGATTTAGATTTTCTTGATAAGTTAAGATTGATTTCAACTAACAACTCGTTTTTGGTATTTCTTGGTAGAAGAACCGTGTTTTCCGAGAAGAAAATAATTGATAACGCCAATATCTTGTCGTTTAGTTATTCATTTAGGTCAAATTTTGACGCGATTATTCACGGTCGAATTGACATTTAATAAAGTTAGTCGCAGATTGACAAATTAACGACTTTAAACTCTAGCGACTCAGACACATAATAGAATAATAAATAATAGAATAAATGCATTTTAGCATGTATTGTATAATCGCTGGGCAAAGATCTCCCCAGAGAGGTGTCGTCACACAAAATATTTTAACAAAAGGAAGTATGGTAAAAGGAAGCAGACCTTATTCCCCATAATCATTTTCCATGCAATCTAAAAAAGATCCGAAATTCATACGAAACAGCTTGCAGAGACTGTCTCCAATAAAAATTGCCACCGATTGCGTATTTGCGGCAAAGAAGCACGGCTCCCGGGGGTAATCCGAAATTCGCGCCAAGTACACTCTCCGCTAATATTACACGCAACAGGCACACACATAATATTATATATTTATACATACATGTATGTATGTGTGTGAAGTGTATGAAGCCTCTAAAAATACCGAAATGTCCTTCAGTGAACTTGGAAGTTTGGTAATAAGCTAAAAGATCAAAGGTTCGTACTATGTTGTTTGACAAACATGGTGCCGTTTTTAGATTGTCGTATTTATGTGATTTGATGTGTACATGTACTACGAGAGTTATATTACTTCGTAATGTTTTATTATTATCATGATTGCTGAATTTACTACAAGTAGTCGTCTCATTGAGTCTCATAGAGTCACAAATTCAATTACTAGATTAATCAAAGTTATAAACGCCATTTATTTTAAGAAAACCAGTCGGTATTTCATGCCACCCAACCGATTTGGATAAATAAAATTTTAGACTCGAGAAAGGATGATGGTTGGGGGCTTGGTGGTTGATGATGAATGGTTTTATTCGGGAATCTTGAACAAAAGGAATGTTAAAGGAGACGCGGGCAACTATTCGCATAGTGTAATTTCGATTTAAGCCCACGGTTTTTAGTCATTTACATACTTTATTATATCAACATATAAGGTATATGACTGGGCAAAACAATCGCACGAAAACAAAACTTCAGGGCGGGGACAACAACAAACATAACAGATTACGTACAGGTAGGGCGCTGCAAAAACTATTAGCTAAAGTGGGACAAAAACTATGGGACTGCTGGACCCTTCAGCGATCCCATGTGTTTGTGAAAGCTTATACTATGTAGGTAGGTCAGGAAGGCAGCCCCAAATACCATTGTATACTTGTAGATTGAATTATTTTCTCTGACTAATTAGTAGGTACTCTAAAACAAGAATTTAAATTAGTAGGTACTATTATTATATTTTATTTCAGTCTCAAAAACAGAACGCCAGTCTCGTTAATATTGTTGTCTCTTTTTTAGATAAAAAGCGTAACAGATAGAATTACGCATTCATAATATGAATGTAGTAGTCTTTCGTAGTAGGTATATATTTTTACCCATCCTCTTCTACTCAAACATACGGTCACAACTACTCTTCAGTACAAAGTCTGTGAAAGTACAGTTCGAGTCGTATTAACGTCGGCGGCAATACTTGAAACACGCTTTTGTTCAGCTCTTGTTTAGATCAGTAGTACTGCACTGCTTGCAGACTGCCTCCAAACGGGTTAAGTCTGTCGTTGTATTGTGTGTAGTTCCTAGTAGTTGCTACAGTTTTTTACTTTATAACCGTTTCATTTTGTTTTAACCCGTGGCTGCTGTACTGCTAGGCTTCTCCCGAATGAGGGACGGATTAAGGATTTGTCAAAAATGACAGTTACTATAGAATTACCCCTTCTAAACATAATATGTCGCATAAGTGTCAAATAACCTATCAACCAAATAAACTGACAGCAAACGTATGAAATCAACTGTCAAAATTGAATTTGGTAATCTAACTGACATTTACCCAAAAGTGGTAATAGTTTGGCTAACTGTTTAATATTATAAATGCGAAAGTAACTCTGTCTGTCTGTCTGTTTGTCTGTTACTCAATAACGCCTAAACTAGAGAACCAATTTGCATGAAATTTGGTATGGAGGTATTTTTATACCCGAGAAAGGACATAGGGTACTTTTTACCCTGGGAAAATGACGCATTCTCATGGGAAAATTTAGGTGGCGAACGAAGTTGCGGGTAAAAGCTAGTAATAAATAAATAAATGCACATGGCGAATTTTGTCATACATTTCTGTCTTTCGCATAAAAATAAATGCGAGGGTATTAAATACAAATAAAAGAAAGCGTATATTTATTGTATTGTTAATTACCGCTGATATTCTCCAGAGTGGAATGATAAACGACTTGCAATCATCGCGTGTTGATATTACAGTTTATTCAATAACGCCGCGTGCGATGTTTTTAATTGGAAATAAATCATTTTGTGAAGCGTTCGAGTATTGACGATAAATATTACATGACAGTTATCACGAGTAACACGTGTGGGTGTTCCATTTAAAATTGGTAGAGTTGACTACGGCCTAGCAGCGCTGAAATGTCGAGTCATTCAAGGTGCAATGAATTTTTGTGTTAATTCCCATTCAATATGAGATTATAGGCCTGCAACCAAAGAGTTTAAAGATTAGAACAGATTTTATGTATAAAAAGATTTCTGCTAAGGTTCTGGTTACCACCCTGAACAAGAGATGAGTAGGAGGACCTTCAAAGCACGAAAAGACTATCAGTTATAGAGCCTTTGGGCTTAGCTAGAGGGATCTTTATGTACAATGTTACAAATAATTCTTTAAAAAAAGTACATCATTGTCATTCCAAAGAAAATCAGACAAATTACAAGCTCAAACAAGAATATTATGTTAACATCATTATTCAGATACTCAAAATGATAATTTGGAATTTAAACAGCTTGTTCTTCCCAATTTGAAAATTTTGCGTAGGCCTGCCCACACGTGGCCGCCTACGCGAAATTTTGATATTTGAGGGTATACAGGAGTCCAAGACCACTGAAGATTTGAGCTAGAGGCCTTCGGGCGGACCTCCCACGTCCCTCCCACACTCTCATAGTTAGTCTAACCCTGAGGGAAGACAATTGTTTTTGTTAGCCTCCAGTATTTTTTTCCTTAATTGATTCATAACATTAACTTTTACTAACTGTTTATTCTTAGATTCTGTGAATGGAGACACACCCCTTCGACTTTGAAATAACAGATCTTACGACTATTCTCATTCAATTTATTGTAACAAGTCTAACCTAAGTATTTTTGTACGATTGTCGTGTAATAAACCTTCTGTTGTTGTCAAGCCCTCTCTTTTAGTTTTGCTAAATTGTTAGATTTATTACAAGATCATATCTGTGTGTTAAATAAAGACCACCACTATTTGTGTACAGAGGGGCTTCCACCACTTACAGGAACCGACTATCTTTAAACAATTTTGGAAAACTGATCGGCGCCCCTAGCGTGCGCCGTAGTATTTAACCATTCAAACAAACAAACGAGTGAAACACACCGTCAGACAGACTTGCTACACACAAATTCGGGTCTGCACGTTATGTTTGGCAAAATTACCGAACAAAAAACCGACTCGACTCACTTGCTCGGCTTCTGCCGATCTGGATCATCTACTCATATTCGATTCTGCCTCCCAGCTAAGCCGATTAATGCCAAAACGTATATGTGTGTAATACAGCCACATCCAGCCTATTAATTTCAAGTGCAAAGCCATTTTTTTGTAGCCAACTACATTTTTACACACTATTCACCAATCACATCACTATTCCCATCCAATCACGCTAGTCCGTGTACACACAAGTATTACTTGTGCTAATATTGTGACAGCGTTCGCTCGGCCCCTCGGAGTTAATCAACTGTGTGTGTACTATGAACGAGCACTAATTGTTCGCGGCCATTACACGAGGAGATTGTCTTTCTATGGACCGTGGTGACGGAAAGTAGGTTACACCGAAGCGTAACATAGGCATTTATTTTATACTTGTATTTTTATGCTCGCGCAATGATGGCGCGAATTTTTACAAAAAGTGGCGTTCTTTGGTCTCTGCATACCCCTTTAGAAAAATATGAGATTTTATGTATCTATGTAATTTTCTCCTTAAGATCTTATTAGCGAATAGAAAAGATGTTGCGAGGTTGGATAACAGCACTTCAAACGTTGACGTTGTAATAAACATGATGTATTCGACATGATGTTCTCACAAAGTATACGATCGAGTCATAATATTAAGCGTCATGGTTATAAATACAGAGCTTTACATTTGTCCGTGTGTGTAGTTTTACGTGAATCCATAAAAAATAAGTAGCAAAAATATGGATATTTGATTTACACGTTTTAGCTATTTTTAATCGTTAAAGACTTGCGCGTGTAACATCTAAGGCCTTCCATAAATAATGTATGTGCTTACATCAAACGGCAATATAATAAATTGATTCCAAAATCAGATAGCTTCTCTTTTCTACCAAATGTAATAAATAATAATGTGAACGTTGTATAATTTACGAGTTGCGATAGTATACGCTAAATATTTATGTGTTCGGTGTGAGAGGCGGCCGGACTATCGATCACACCGCTAACCAATTTATAGTTTATAATGAGTTCCTGTACACTAATGTGTTTGTGTATTTGTATTATGTATTCGCGCTGTATTATAAATTGTATTGATGATTTTGATATGCATATTATAATTTAGTTCGTATTTGTGTTAGCAATGTTCCAGTAGTTTAAGATAAATATTTATGGGAACTCAAATTTAACTTCTTGAAGATTCTGTATCATAAAGTTTGTGTTCAAATAGTGAGCATATAGTTAATGCAAAATATGTAAAATTATTACATTTATATTGACCAATATTAAAAAAAATCTATCAATATCTTTAAAAAATATACGCCGAACAAAAGAAGTGTGATTTTCTTATCTAACAGGAATCCAAAAGGATCGTACTAAGAGGCGTTCTTTGGTCTTTACCAACCCCAATGGGAACAAGGCGTGATTTTATGTGTTTATGTAAAAGGAATTAGATTTTTTAAATATATTTCATAGATATTGTATTTTTTATTCAGTAAAAAGAAATATCCATAATTTTTCTTTGTAACATTTTGCATTGCATTGCAAATCAATAACAAAATAAGCTAAACTAAGAGATAAACTTAGTTATCTCTCTCTATCTTCAAAGGGTTTATATTAAATCTATCCATTGTCTTAGAAAATTAACTTTGAAAGTATCTTAAAACGAATTACATCTTGTTTTTCAATACTAATGTGTCTAAATTTAATTGTAATTGAAGCTTAATGGATACGAAAGAGTATTTTTTAGTTCTTCTTTAAATCCGAGTTAATTCTATTGACTATTTAAGACAAAGTTTTTCTTAGTATTTGAGATGGCTGTTACAAGTTTTGTTTAATTTCAACTAGTAAGTCTGTGCTTAAAGGATTTAACTAACTATATGTATCGAAAACTTTGAGTAAACTTTTGGAAGAAATGTTTTTGATACGGGTGATTGGTAAATTATACGACTGTTATTTGACCTCTTTACAATGTTATATTCTTTAGTAGTTGATTTGGGTGATATGAAGGTCCAAGGTTCGGTTAAAATTTAAATTATTAAAGTTCTTTAAATTTTGTGTCAAAAACTATAATCTTAGATTTAACTTTTCAACTGAAGCTTTACTCGACGATGTTTTTCAAAGCATTAATTTTTCGTATGATATCTGAAAACTAACATTCTCTGCCTCGCTAATGGCGTGAAATAAGTAAGTAAAAACAAATATCTGCTCGGGTAAAGCCTAACGCCTATAAAAATTGAAGTATTGATACAGAAAATACAGCCTCAATAATATTCACATTTAACTTTCACATATCGAATAAACAAACATCTGCATTTCCTAGTACAAACGGTACCATCTGGCATGCGATGGCAAATAAAAACGCTTGCCAAATGTGCCCGTGGCGTATAGGGTAGTGGAGCCAATCGCTGTCCATTGGCAGGCCACCAACAAGATTGTATACATGCGTCATAAAAGTGGACGAGCGGACAAACGCTGCTAATTAGGACTGTTACCCTGTTAGAGAGAGTTCACATTGATCGTGTGTTTTTTGTGTGAAGCGACTGCTGAAAACTGGTCAGTGATACAAGAGACTGATTGCTTTCTAGGCGTAAGTAGTCTGAACTGATGATTCTGATTACATTTGTACAACTTATCACTCACTTCACTGTAATGATACAATTTTCATTCTTGATAAAAACATTTTCTTTTGTGAAAAAGGCACATGACTAATGTTGACTTTAATGGAATAAATAAATCCAAATAATAAATTTGCAAGATTAAATAATTGATTGCTCGTGAATTAAAATGGACTCAAGACCTTAACCCTCCCTCATTTCGGGAAGAGACCCTTGCTCAGCAGAGGGACAGTGATGAGTAAAAAACACCCTAAACAGGCACTTTCGAGACTTAACCAATTAAAAGCCTTTTTAGTACTCTCAAAATCTTCATCCTCTCAATATACACTACTACACTACACTCTAAATTAACACACACAATAAAATTAGCCTCTCTCCGGCTGACTAGATGGCAGTGTGACCTCTCCATATACCGTGACCTGTATACTGTATACAAGTAATTTCGCCGGTGCATTGCTAACGATTACATTCATTAGTGCTCTGCTGACCTCTATTGACTGCATTAACATTACGACCTCACCTACTGGGCTTGACACACTTAGCCCCGGGAGGGTGGAGTAATAACGATTTAAAATCTACCCCCCTTTTTCCTGGAGAGCTTATTGGATACTTTTTCTATATTAAAGTTTGTTTCGTTTCGTAAAAGGCGAGTTTATTCTGTTTTTTTCACTGAGCGTAGAGATAGCAAGGACTTTACTATCACAATACTTTAGCATTTTGGTTGGCATAGCAATCAAACCTAAAATTTTAGAATTGTTACATATTGGGTATTATATTGACTGCTGAGCTTATTTTATCTGCTGGGTTTTAAAGTCTTAACTACCTCCACTTTGGTATAAAGAATAAATAAATACAGGTGTATGTGTATATAAATTTTAATAATTAGATATCTTTAGTTATATTTTGAGCAAAAGTCGGATATTGACATAAAATATCGATTTAATAATGGGTATTATTCAAAAGTTTTGTGGTTTCTACTAATTTAACAAACAGTCGTCATTTTACTATTTTCATTGTTAAAAATGCTCCAAAACAGTGCATACATAATTCTGCTCTTAACTTATACTTGTTGTATTGCGAGAGTTTGTCCCAAAAACGAAAATCCTTCTACCCCCATTCTGTTTTGTATACAAAAACCACAATACGTGCACAATTGTCCGAGTGGGAATAAACCTTTACAACCAAACTTTTTCACGGAAACTTCGTTACAGTGTTTATGCACATCGTAATATGCTCGCATTATAACTAGTGAGTGTTGCAAGTAATTATAAACTCTATGTGTATGTGATAGGGTAAGCATTTGAAGTGCGTGGTTGATTAAGATGTGGTTGGGATGTTGCTTGTATTTTAAAGTGTTTATAATTGTTTTAGAATGTAAAAGCTTATGTATTTGTGTGAGTACGAACTTACGCGCATACCGAGTTTAGTCATCTAATTAAAATTTAAATAATTATTTTTGGTTTTAAGCATTTGACTTAAGCGATTATTATTCTTGCTTGATTTTAACAACATCACATTTTTTATTAGGTGCCTTATAATAAAGTCATTCTTTTTACAAAACAATTACCGTTATCGTAAACAAACTATTAACTGGTATTACAAATGCCAATAAGCCTCAACAATATTTTTCAACCAGGGAATCAAACCCAAAACTTCGAGATCTGCTACAACTACCCTTAGACTACACCTCGTTGTATTCAAAACAATCAAAATATTCCAACACACTCACACACTAACATTTTAATTAATACACACGCCACTAACACACAGAGTGGTGTGTGTATTGGAGTGATGCTGTAAAACAACGTTGTGCCCACGGGTGCCTTTGACCCGCTGACCTGAAAGCTTGTTAAGTAAAACGAATCATTTGTACCATTGTACTACACTTCTAAACATGTGTTACCTGACAACTTTTGAATTGTACCGCGCGAAAAGTCGCCTCATAGTTTCACGCGGGTTATTAATTCACTGCCTCCGTGGCGCAGTGGTTTAGGTCGTCACGCCGATACTACTGCTTCGGGAGGCCGTGGGTTCGATTCCCACACGGAACAAATATTTGTGCGATCCACAAATAATTGTTTCGGGCCTGGTTGTTCTTTGTGTCCGTTGTTTGTATGTTTGTAAAAGTCTCCGTGACACAAGAGCAATTCTTAGTGCGGGAGGTGTCCTAAAAAAATATTTATAAGGTAAGTATGTCAGCAGAATAAACATCAACAATTACAATAATTTCTGTAGTTAATACAAGGGCGTATGCTTTTGCCAATTACAGACATATCATTACATGCAGGTTGCTGAATACACTATGAAACTAGTTACAGATTGTTGATTAAGTAACTAGTCTTCTTAGATAGAGATTATTCAAAAGTTTCGATTATTTTTTTTATCTTTGCTTGAGGGTAGACTTATAATAATGTTCCTTTAAACATAGGAAAAATGGAGCAAGCGTGTCGTAAGTTCAATTTCATTGTCTTTTTCAATTCAAAAGTGTCGTACACTCAGTTTCACTGTGGAGATAATCGTTATTTTCAAGTTTATAATCATCGTTGCAAAGCCTCAATTTTAGTAATTTACAATTTCTTCTCGAAAATAAATATTGCTCCTAGACATACTCTTAAAATAGTTTCTTCGCCTCGGAGCTTTGCGTCTCTCTTATATTTTCAGACACAATTCTTTCACATTTTCAAGTATTTTCTCACGTCTTTACGTCGTGTGTAACTATTGTGTCCTCAACAATTACTATTGCGCTCGGTGTGCACACGACATAAAGATGTCTGGCGTTCTTTACGACGACTCGGAGAGATTTGCATTTGACCTGGATGCTTGTATAAATGTCACAGATCCCGCGAGACGAAACTATTCTTTGGGATAACGATGTCTTTACATTATTTAAAATTGCAATACATATTGTTGATCATGAGTACAAATTGTGGAACAGATTTTTTATTGTTTATTAGTGCAAATTCTTGAATGCTTTTTTTCTTTCTGTTGAAATGTTTGAGAAAGTTTTATGAAGTTTGTTATTGTGGATGATAGATAGTATCTCCAACAACATTAGATTTGTTTTTTTAAACGAATGAAAATAGTAAAAGTAGTAAATTCTTAATGAAATGACTAAGCTGTTATTAGCTGGTTTTAGTAAACGTTTGTAAAGATAAACAAGTTTTTTTAGCCTTTGTTCTATCAGCGGGAACGAAGTACAATATTATTTAACAATCTTGCTACATTCCAATTATCAATTTTTAAGGATCGCTTAAAAATAATTGTAGGGTGCGACAGCAGACGCATCTAACTAGTGTCAAATACACTGAAAATAAAAATGCTTGCGTTGATTCCTGTGTCATAAAAGATTCAAAATAAATGACAATGATCAAATCTATTCTCACAGGAACAAAGCAATATCTTACAAGTACGTCTGTGTGTCACAAGTATGTGTCAAGTGCGAGTCGTGTCGCGGCCGCATTACTTCTAATTGTTATTCACGTTCGGCGTGTGATCAAACAGAGCCTTCACATTACATCGCTGATGACACTTGAGCTGAACGTAGCGGCACGGTTTTATAAAATATTCTTAACATTGAGATTGAGTCGGGAATGAAAAGAGTTCTGTTACTGTCAAAGTTATGTATAGGAATTATTGTGATTTCGAAGTTAGTGTTATTCCTAGTTGTTACCACGTTTGAAGCAAAATGTTTATTAGTTACCAAATTTGAATAAAAAAATATACAATTCAGAAAGACTGTTTGACACTTTCAAAATGTGTACTGAGTTAACTATTTGCATTTCTAGTAAAAAAAAAACAATTCTTGATTTTATCGTGAAAATTAAGGTTAAGTGAACTTGAATTTCTTGAAAACTTCTCACAATATATAAAAAATATTTAAAAAATATATATAATTAATTGAACCAACCAATAGGTATGCAAAAAAAAAAATACCAAGCAAATATTAACTAATTTCACTTACTTAAAAGTGATCATGTCAATGTGTCAAATAGTATAATTATATTCTAACGTAAGCATTAGCGTAAGAGTGTTCGATGAATCCGTTCCTACATCTCTACATCAGTACATAGTCCTCTACATCGTGTCTCTACGTAGAGCGAGATATTTATCTTCGTTTCCAAGGGCTTGTGTACTGAGTGAATGGAATAATTCATACGTGTTCTTTTGTAGACCTTACGTCAATGTTTTGGGGTCATGTTTACCGGAAATTATTTTGAAATACAGAGTAGGTAGAGTTCAAGGAACAAGGAAATTATGTAGTGTAGTATATGTGATTAGCAAAATTTTTGAATATTGTTCAGTGGGGACACCGGGATAATTTGTTTATTCCGAATAATGACTTGAAAGCGATACCCGTGTGCGATAACACGACTCAATACCTCTACACCATAGAACATCCACAGTATGAATCTTCAAACCTGTATAACTCGGTTCAAAGCGATCCTACCGGTTTCGTGCCATACTAACTATTGCTCAAAATAGCTAGCTGTATCGATACATGCCACTTTTTTTTGTTGGCCATCACTTTGAAAAAAGGCCCAAAAATGTATGGATCCTGGATGATCTCCTTTTACCCATTACTGTCCCACTACCGAGCAATGTAATCGCCAGAATGGGAGTGAAATTAGGACTAGATTTCAACATACTGGCCAAGTACGAATTTGCGTCCTAACCGAAGACTATAATTCAACACCTTCAGGCATGCAAAGTTTAATCACAATGTTCCGCTTTTTTCAAACATATATGTGCAAAATAAAATATATAAATAACCATTGGGAATGCAATTTCCTCATCCATGCAAAATATACGAGTGCATTTTCTAATAAAAACGTCGTTCTAATTACAAATGGCATGTGGCGTCGATAAATAAGGCTGCGTTACACTGGCCCCGTGCGATAAATAAAGTTGCGATACACTGCGGGATTTATTGCGCGGGCTGACGGAACCGCACCGTGCGGTCACTGTATCGACGGCAATGGAATGTGTGTCATTCCACGGTTGAGCGCTTTGAAAGGGCTTTTAAGTTAAAAATAGTTTAATCGTGGGCCGACTAATATAAAATAATTAAACAATGAGTGAGGCTCTATGATATTTAATATGTTATATTTCAAGCACATTATTTGATAAGTTCTATGAATGGCAAGGCTTATAGAAATGCTAACAGAAAGATAATATTTTTGTATGTTCTCGCCTGTTTTTATCATAAGGTAGGCAGAATTGTATAGTTAGAACGAGACTTTAGCAATTTTGAAGTCAATTTAGTCTCTATTAGATTTATAGAGATATTGTGTGTTTTTTTAAACACAACAAACATAGGCTTTCAATAATAAAAGTATCCTTTAATATATAATTATTTAAATAGCTGCACTTTTCTCACAAAATTTTCCTACTTTTAAATCTATAAAGTTTCCCAAAAACCGCAATTGCCGTCGCGTGGTCTCCGCTCGCAGCGCGATGAGACCGCAAAGGAAATGAAAATATATTTATCGCACTCGTTCTGATTGGTGTGAGTCCGAGCCGTCCGGTACCGTCCCGTGCCGTCACGTGACGCCCAGTGCCGTCCGGCCTCGTCCGGTCCCGTCCGAGTCGTCCGAGCGTGGCTTGCGGCCAGATGCGTCCGAAACCGACCAATTAAACTGCGACGAATGAATAAATTGATAGTGTTGGCGTAAAAATGGTCCGGAGAGAGGTCTGGCTATTAATTGAATAGAGGTAAAATAAAATATTTTTGTGTTGCTGTGTGTAGTGCAATGGGTTGATTTCTATAATACCTAGTCAGGTCATAAGTTCTGTCACACAATAAAAACTTTTCAATTATGGAATGCTGGCCACAAAAATGTTTCTTAATTTTGAATTTAGAATCTTTTGCGAAAATAAGAGGGTGTATTTTTCATATTTGGCGTATTTTTAAATATGGAGTGGACGCTTAAAGAAGACCGTGTCGCGGTTATCGCGCTACATCGATGTGGTTACGCGCCAACTCAGATTTTTGATATACTAAAAAAATTGAATTTAACCAAAAGATTCATTTATCGTACCATCAAACGTTATAATGAGGACTCAAGTTTGGAAGATAGAAAAAGAAGTGGTCGCCCTCGCTCTGTTAGGACGCCAGCAGTGATAAAAGCTGTGAAGGCGCGAATCCAAAGAAATCCCATACGCAAGCAGAAACTGTTGGCCCTTCAAATGGGGTTAAGCAGAACCACGGTCAAAAGGGTGTTGAATGAAGACCTAGGGCTTACGAGCCTATCGCAGAAAATCAGGACATCGCTTAGATGCGCGTCTAATGGACATGAGACTGAAGAGATCCCGCGTTTTGTTGAAGCGGTACGCGGGAAAAAAGCATCGTCAAATTCTCTTTTCGGACGAAAAAATTTTTACCGTGGAGGAGAGTTACAATAAACAAAATGATAAGGTGTACGCCCACAGCAGTGAAGAGGCCAGCAAGCGTATTCCGCGTGTCCAGCGAGGACATTTTCCACCCTCACTCATGGTTTGGCTAGGAATCTCATATTTGGGCTTAACTGAGGTACATTTTTGTGAGAAAGGCGTAAAAACAAACGCGATTGTGTATCAAAATACAGTCCTAGCCAACCTTGTGGAACCAGTTTCTCATACAATGTTCAATAATAGACCTTGGGTATTCCAGCAAGATTCTGCACCAGCTCATAGAGCGAAAAGCACGCAAGACTGGCTAGCGGCGCGCGAAATTGACTTCATCCGGCACGAAGACTGGCCCTCCTCCAGTCCAGACTTAAATCCGTTGGATTACAAAATATGGCAACACTTAGAGGAAAAGGCCTGCTCAACACGCCATCCTAATGTGGAGTCACTCAAGGCATCCTTGATCAAAGCAGCCGCCGATATTGACATGGACCTCGTGCGTGCTGCTGTAGACGACTGGCCGCGCAGGTTGAAGGCTTGCGTACAAAATCGCGGAGCTCATTTTGAATAACAGTAATTAAAATAAGAATCCATGCTTTATTACGTTTCTTTTGATATATAAATGATTATTCTAAAAACAAACATGTCTCAATTATTTCACAATAAAAATGTGACAGAACTTACGACCCGACTAAGTACATAAATCGCTTCTTTACGGGAGAAACACAGACAAAAAGTATAAATAAACTATGGGGACGCTATGATTAAAATAATTAAGCTAACAACTAAGTCGTAAACCTATTGTTTTAACAAACATAAATAGAAAAGGAATTCAGGATTATTTTTTTCATATTTTTCAACTTTTTTAAAACTATATCTTTCAGATCTTTTTCAAAACAAAATACCATACATATGTATCTAAAATCGCACATTTTTCTCCATAAGGTTGGTAGGGACTAAAGAACGCCATAAACTTCTCTTCCTTATTCACATCCATACATCTTGTCATACCAACTCATTACAAACACTGTATCAAATCCTAAACCTTTAACAAAACATCACCACATACAAAAGTATCAAATGAACCTCATAACCGAATCATAAGTATAACATATGCCGTACGATTCAACTAAATAGATGTTCTTTTGTTCCGTGGACGGCCGCGGCCCATGAGCGCTCATGACCGGGGCATTTGTTGGACCTTTCCGTGGACGTTACATACGACAGGTAATGGTCTGTCCCATCTTATGGGTTGTAAATGGATCAGAATATATTTTTCGACTTGGATAACAAATATTGGAAAAAGGAAAAATTTTTCCTTGTGACAAAGGTGTGTTTGTTTAAATTTGTGCTCATGTAATGTTTAAAAATGATATGTTTGTACTTATTAAGTAACTGATTGAATCTCACTATCTCTCTTCGGTCTCGTTCTTACGAAGATTTTACACAAAAAAAGTCAGTCAATCATGGGTTATAATCAATACGTTAAGATTTTTCACCCTTTAAATCTATCTGGGTCATTTTTGCTTGATAATATATGAAATAAAAATAAAATAGTAGCTAAAATTATGAAAAACTACTTAACAGCATAAATAAACAAAATGTATACCGTACTTCTGAAATATTAAAAGTTTAGCAAAAATTCACCTGGCTAAAGTTTTAAATAGGAAATATCCAACACGTTACCAATTAAAACTTTTAGTTGCAGCTCCAATTATTTTAATGACGTAAAGACCGTTTCCATATTGTTTTAACACGCAATTTTAACACAACTGTTTGTTCACTCATGTTTGTAATTGTTTAAGCGCTTGTATTTTTAAATATTCACCTATTAAACTTTTATAGGTAAGTAAAAGGTTTTAATAATATAATCCTTCGTAAGTTGTCACGAATGAAATCACAATTTTCGCTTTTTTCGAATAAGATGATGAATATTTTGGGTAGCAAATTCAACACATATTTATACACAATGATAATGCATAATTAATTTGAAAAATCCCATCTATGAGGAGGTGAATAAATCCACTAGAAAACAAAATAAATAAAATCTCATCATATGTATTCTGGAACGTGTTATTAGGGCTTTTTCTTATAAGTAAGTAACTAATCTTCAACATACAATTTAATTAAAATCTGGTATCTTAATTACTACAAAAAATATATAAAATGAGTAGTGTTATTTACAATACACTTTTGTAAAATATAAATCTAAAAAAACATACAACATTTTTTTAAAACCACACTTTATCGCCATTCATTTACATCCCACACATAACTTTAGTCTATCTTTACAATAATGGCTCCACAGGCTATTAACTCGGTCTATCTAATTGTGGCCAGGCTGAAATATTAGCGCTGTCCACTTAACCGGCCTCAGGTAGACGGTAACTAATGGATGGCAGCGGACGCCACTGGCCGCACAGACACGTGGACGTATAGCCTTTTTGCTCATGAAAATATAACAAGAAAAGTTGTGTAGTATTTTGTGTCTCTATTTAGAACTGTCATGTAAACGGTTGGGAAGTAAATTAGGTGTAAGTTTCCGCGATTGTTAGTTGTTTATTTAAAAGACATTCCTTCTTCTTCTTATCTTAATTTTTATTTAAATACACATAAACTTTATTTAAATAGTTATTATTAAATTAGTATTTTTATTTCTATGCTCCACTTTTTTGAATACACATAAAAAGACAGTATTTTTTAGTTACACGTAATTTTATAGCCTGACTTTTTATACCCGTCAGATTGCTATGGAACAGGAGTTAAGGTTGTCACTCCTCAAAGAAAAGGAAGAGTAACATGTAGAGATTGATTCCGGTATAGTTTCATACACCAGTTATTAGAATCATATTTAAAGTTAGCGAGTTCAACAACTAACAAAAAATGGAAATTAATATTTTTTAAGTTTATTTCCTCATACATAAGGAATGCTATATGTAAATAAGCAAGTATTTCCTCATAAGGTATATGTAAATAAGCAAGAACATTTATAAATAAATCTCATATCTATATCGGGTCGCACGTCGTGTATTGATCACAGCGGGTGGGCGGAAGCAACGTGTCGCGCACTCACTCGCAGGAATGTGCAGATTAATTACAAGTTCTGCGACACCCACGTGACTGACGGCTATTTCTGATAGCCGACTATCGTTTGCCTAACACAGATTAGTATGGTTGAGGAAAATTTATAGAAAATCATATGAACACGTTAACAAAGTTCCAAAATGTTCATTTGCTAGAATATGAATTTGGCAATCCTCTCGCCGTACATGGGATTGACATTGTTAACGGTGAAACTTATATTTGATAATTGCCTATACCTTCGGGTTTATCCGGCGTGATATTATGTATGTATGTGTTGAATTACTTGACTACTACTTTACGACACATTTATTACAAGAAGAAATGATATGGGAAGTTTACCAAATGGGAATTAGCCGATTTATCAGCCTCGTTATTCAATAAAATAATAGTAGAAAACTGGTCTTGGCTTAACAATGCTTTTTATATAAAGTTAAGTAAAAAAAACTAAATTAAATTGTTCCTCAAAATTACTTCTCCCCTAGCCATAAATGGCACTGTACAGTCAGTCAAGTTGAATGCACTAAAATCCTTCCCTACAAAACCATTAGTTTAACACCACATTAGCTAATCTGATAGAAGATAGCCAGTGAATTAGCCAGGTGGTAGACGCAGACGACACTAACAGATGACTGGGATACCGACACGATAAAGTGGGGTTTTTTCTTGAAATCTAGACAAACGTACAGTTTCATTTTCTGATTTATATTTCTAAGCAGTGTTTTTGGGTTGGCTTCGGTTGAGTATGATATGTTAGAATTGTTAAAATTAATAAGTTGAAATTACAACTATCCAATATATTGTTATTTCTTTTCACTCTTTGTAAATGTAATAGTTCTTAATGTATAAAAACTCTAGCGATGCAAACCAATGCTTGATCGCAACTGTAATAATCTGAAGCAAGTTCCGAACTTGTAAACTTCAATTCAAAAGTTCTCAAACAGCATGCTCATCTTCTACAGTAAACAAGAATTTCTTTGCCACTTTTTAGTTTACCTAATCAAAGAAAAAACTAAATCATCTCATATTACTGTTGTACAACTTTCAAAGAAATACTCTTTACGGTCTCTTTGGTGCCTATAGCCAGTGGCGCTTACTGGTCGGTAAACGATCTGTGGGTTAAGCAAACCTTGGCGTGGTCATTCCATGGATGGGTGACCGCATGGATGTATTTGACATGGGCATCTCCGTACTTCGGAGGGCACATAAAAAATCGGTCCCGGTTGTTGTTAATTAAGATAACAGTTATTAGGCCACTTCAGAGGCCTTCGGGCGGCTTGAACAACTTTGACACTAGGTTGACCACTAACCATACGATAAAAAGAAGAACAGTCAATAATAGTCATATCGCAACATAAAAAACCATCTAACAAAGAATAAGGAAGTGTTTGCTCTATATTTCAAATCGGAATACAATAACATACGCAGCATGGGTCCTTGGAGCTACTCTTTACCTTTGAGTTACAAATAGTAGCACCACAAAGAGTCACGTACCGTCATGTCCCGTCATGTGCCGTCATGTACCGTCATGTACCGTCATGAACCGTCATGTGCCGTCATGTACTGACGAGTGTGACGTGTGACGTGACAATGATCGCCATCTCCCGGCGGATGTGTCGCAATGAATTTACATGCTGGTGGGATAATACGGAATGTTAATTTGTGCGTTTCTGTCTCTGATTATTACTTAGTACTTAAAATTCATTTATATTCGCGTTTGCGATTCTTAAGGCATATTGATTGTCTAAATTATTTTAGAAAAAGTGTTTTTACGTAAAACTGATTGAATCAATTCCAAATCCACTTTAAGACAAATATCCTATCCTGCGTAACTAACATGCCATTCCATAGAAAAACTTTAATTACAGGAAATTAAATACACACTTTGGTCCTAGAGGTAAAATGTTTTTAACTTTAAAGACATCATCACACATGCAAATTTAGCATTCGAGTCATTTATAATGTCTTTTACTACCCAAAAGCTACAAATGACCAAAACATCGTTCATTGACAAGATCATAAAGAAAACTCGTAAGCATATACATATATCATACTAAATTGCATTCACACACACAATCAGCTCAGTTTATTGCAACATCCAAATACACAATACACGCAGCGTCCCCGCACACAATCTCCTCCCGTGTATCCTGCTATTATTTCCACAAGTATCCGACAATGGTCGTAGATCGACTTATATTCGTCACAATGGCTCAGTGGCGCACAATACACGGATACGTGACAATACCGATAGTTATCGCGACTTCGCCGTAGATACTAGAGATAACTAGTTTGTTTGTAGGTATGTGAACGGAGTTTTCCTTACGTTTGTACTTCACTTTGAAATATGTATATGTTGGTTTTTGAGGTCCACATGTAGAAAATTAAATAAAGCGTGAAATGATGGTTATTTTTTATAAGTTCACAACTTTATTTGAATTACTTGTTACCGCAGGGGTTGATAGAATCGGAATTCCCCTCATTTTTTGACATTTGTAATATCAGTTCTGTGTAATAGGTATTGGTCAATATAAAATTTAATTAAACACAGACTAGCACTAATCTAATCACATAGCAGCAAATTACTACCGAGGTCTCTTGAGTGACATACATACGTATGCGACAGCACAACTAAGACTAAGAAGTTAAGAAACTATTGTATATTTAATTCCCTATATCAGATATACTCGTACTCTACATATTCTATTGATATTGATATGGCCTTGTATGACGATGCATTGATGTAAATGAAGCAAGTGAACTTTGTAAGAATCGTAACAAGTAACGGAAAAATACGTAGTTTTATTTATGTATTATGATACTGTACCAATTGGCATTATTTGGTATCCATCTACCCCTGCAGGCAAAAGGCGTGATTTTATGTATGAAATAGATATAGCACAGTAAAAAAACTCAGTAGTAAGATAAACATAGCCTAAGGTAAATAAACCGAGTTCAATCTCATGTTTGATCAAAACTCGGCAGCGATTAACTCGCAAACTCTTAACTTTAAAACTAAAGAATAAACTCGAGAGTAGTCGAGACTTGTAAGAACTCCAACAAATAGTTTTTCTAGACTCGCTCTCAAATAACTCGGGAAAGTTTTACTTGAAGAAATAGGGAAGAATTTTACTTGAATTGTTTTAGAAAAGTATACGTTAGCCTATTCATTTCATTGATAGCTTAAAAAAAAGATTAACTCTTCTTAAGTAATTACTATACCTATAACCCTTTTTCATAGATCGACTTTGAATATTTTGGGCAAAGCTAGTACTAACTACGTATGTATTGTAAAAAAAAATGATTTTTTTCAGAATTAATACTCAAATAAAGTTTAAATCGAATATTTATTTACACAACCTTCGAAAATGAGGGGTTAAAACACTTTTTGTGGTGCAAAATAACCCAACGATGACATTTTATAAGCGATAATAACAAACCCACACTGAACTCCGAACAGCCATAAAGTCACAACTCACACTTTGAACACAAACCCGCAAAGCAAAATAACATAACCGAAAAAAACACATTTTATCGAAAAATATTCTCGAAACCTCTCGTTTATCGATATCAAATGTGAATAAAAGTCGGTGTTTTTGCTTGTTTTTCATAATCGGAAACAATTTCGCTTCGTCCGGAACACAAATCGACTATTCATGTTCCAAAGATTTTTTCCTTGAGAATGATTGACTCGCTTTTTCCTCGTATTTGCGTGAACTGATGTGTGTCGGTCGATAATGTAATGATTAGACGTAAAGTATTCTCTGTAGAAAATTCGCTGAAATTATTTCTTTGGATATTAATTTTGTTGGGTTGTGTAATTACTAGGTATATAAGGTTACATAAAAATTACGAATTTGCGACTATGTTATTAAGAATACTCGTATAACCATACAAAAATACAAAACGTTTACTCATAATTATTCTAATCTTTTTTAAGAAAACTTTTTAACATGCTTACTGTTTCTACATTAAACAAATTGGTACGCATTTGTTGCAGGAAACGAAATCCGAATGTGTGCGTTAACAAATAGTTAATTTTTTTTTCATGGGGTCAGAATGAAACTAAACTACGCATACAATTTACTATGCGTACGCATTACATAGATACATACCTTCATTCGTAAAGTCAGTAATCCCACAGAGGCAAAAACGCTCGGCTTCATTATTATACCTTATCATCGTCATTCATCAGTGCTAACCGTGAAAATTGCGCAAAAACACTCCGCCTTTAGACATGTGAGTTCGCCAGTCCGTTACTCCGCCAGTCCGCCAGTCCGCCGGCTAATCTCTCCGTGTTTTTGTATCAAAAACGTTTTATGTAAATGAAGCAGTTCGGTGGTCTCATCTCCGAAACTAGATGAGCTTTTGATTTCATTCCCAAATAATAAATTAGATTAGACTTAAGGGATAAAATTAATATTGGAGTTATTTTTATAATATTTTTGCCAGAGTTTATTGAATGAATTATTGTTTATTTTTAGATATAGAGGAAAGATAAACTTTCATTTTCATTATTACTGGAGGTCGAAATCTAAAAATATAATCAAAGTCTATTTTTAACTACTTGCCAGCGACTTATCCTGCGTGGTGATTTTTGAAAATTTGCCTTTTGTATTTTCACAAATTTAGACAACCTTTGCATTTATAATCCTAGTCCGAATTTCCTCCCATATGTTACTTTTTCACATAAACACAGGTGGCTTGAAGTATTTTTTACACCTTGCATAGAAGTAAGATAAAGCGATCTAAAATATAAACATCACGTGGTTTCAAATAAAAATCTCGGTACATTTTTAAAGGTGCATTCCGTTACAAATGTGTTCCACTACTCACTGCGATATCGTTTATACGTCACGTGCTATCGACGTGACGGGACCGGAACGAGCTTTACGATCGCTTAATCATTCAGTCGGATTTATATCGCTGCATTCAGTTTGTTTTATATTTATATATCTTATTTGTTTTAGTACTCATTTTGTTAAAGTTACAAAAACATTGAGTACCTACAAATACAGTTAATATCCGGTAATTAGTCTCTAGATTAAAATCAGATTTAATCAAAATAAGTATATTTTATTAGCAGCGGTTAGAGTTAACATGTTAAACTGCATTAATCAAAACAGCTCGTAAATGCTGACTTCTTCACGCTGAGAAGCGTAAGGACAAAACAGCTATCCTATTTTTTAAATAATAGATCACTGTTTATAAAAATATATCTACACATGGGAATAACATAAATCCAAGCAAAATTAAATTATCCTTCAAACTAGCTCCATCCATTTTCGTACGAAACAAACTATAAAAGTTTAGCAGTCAAACTTTAGTGCATCGTTTACACGTCACGAGGCGAGCACGTAACGTCGACGACATAAGCAGAACAGCAACACGGACGTGCGATTACTCAGCTGCATTTGCGTCGCAGCGTTCGGCGATATGGCTATTGTCGAATATTTGAAGAAACTCGTTTATACGGCACGACGTGTGACGCTTGTGAAGTCAACTATTTATTATTTTACGTCCAATATTGCAGCAAAACTATACCGGAGTAGTTTGGTAGAATAACTAATACTTAAAACAAATTGCAACGCTTGCTCCCCAGCTAGCGTTGAGATTTGGTTTAAGTATCCATATGTCCTGAGGTAAAAACAATTGTTAACTATATTACTTGAGATGACATCATATGTTTTCATTGAGAAACACTCATTTTCACTCATTTTTGGTGAAAGAAAATAGGTACCGTAAGTATACAGATTTATTGGGGTCAAACTTTTTTTCTGTAGTAACATCTAATTTTATCACAGCTAAGAAAATATAATACCTCTTATCTAAGCGTAACAGCAGTCATCCAATACCATATCTTCAAACTATTTGCAACATTAAAAACCCAACATTTCTCCACTAGTACATATTTCTTCACAAGCGAGCGGACGTCAGTACTCGTATAAAGTCGTGTAGTGTCCGATGTTCATCGATGTTCCGGATCTGAGATATTTTATTCAGCAGTGTGTACAATTTGTTCGGCACCGACACATTCGTGACCGTATGAACGGCTTGTACACCATGAATGCGAAGCGATGCCTGTTATTTTGATGTATTTTATTTACACTTGAGAATTGTAAAAATTAAATGTTGGAGGATAGACTTTAAGATCGTTGAATAAAATAGGCTTGGCATTTTGTTCATTGCCTACGCGAAATGTTATTTTTATACTATTGTTCCACTAATTAATACTGAGCATTTTTGTAACCGAATTTTAAAAACACACAAAAAAATGGAACTACTAAATCCAAAACAATGTTTTAAATTGCGAATTTAAAACAATAGCTTTGGAAAAGGGGGTGATTTAACGTATGTAAGATTCTTTAGGGACATTAAAAAATAATATAGAGTTAGAAGTTCAAATAAATATCATTATCTCTTAATACTTTACCACAAACAAATATGTGCTAAATATTTTACTAAGTCACTTAAAATTTCCAAAGTAAATCTCTTAATAAGACAATTTGCTATGCTTTATTTTACTATCAACAACGTTTTATTTTAAGAAAGTGGTATGTTGATGAGGTTAATATGAACACTTGTGTGAACATTCATCATATTCAACTCTTTTGATGTTTACAAGCATGCTTTGTTCTACCATGTTAACAACGTTTATGAAATAAAATTTGTATGTTTGCGAAACACAATTTTGGGGTCAGGATACCGTTCTTTTTAAAGTTTAATAGCTCTACAAATTAATGGTATTTTGAAAGGTTTTTTAGAAGATAAATGCAGAATAAACAATCTTGTTATTAAAATTTACAATAAATTATAGCGTTACTGTACTTGTGTAACGTAAAATAAAATCGTTTTATATTATAGTAATTAGTGTCATTATTACATTACGTACTTTTTTTTATTATTCAACCTAATTTATCCTTTTATTTTGAAAAGAGATCTACTGCATTAGGAATTACTCTTCTGTTGCTTTTAAAAACAAAAGAGACAATGTATAATAGAATCAGTCAGTCAGTCAGCCTGCGACCACGGCGAGTGCAACCTGCGCGGAAACGTTAGACATTTTAAGGTAAAATGCGTGTTCGCGTTAATTCCCGTATTCTATTATACATTGAACATGCAACGCGAGAGTTTAAAAGTTATGAACAAAAGAGACAAGTTATTATCGATCATACATTTCGTTTTCACCTATCCACGAATTCAACACGGTATTAATGGTGAGGCGACCACCTAAAGCACTGCACCGCGGTAATCGGCTTATGTGAAAACGACATCACTATTTCCATATTTGGACTAAAACTTGTCTGCGAATTAATATAAAAGTCGTGTAGTGTAAACAATCGATGGTTTATCGTGAGTGAGTATGATTGAGTTGGGTATGTAACGATGTGGGCTTTTTGTATGTATGTATGTATGTATGTTTGTGTGCGCGGCTGAGATTGATCGCGTTGTTATTCTACACTCATTTGTGGGACTTATCTCGTGTTCCCCGTAACAGTGAGGTTTCACTGGTTGTATTTTTAGATTTTTATAAAGTTATTTTTGGTAGAACGACGTCCCAAGCGTAGGTGTGTGAAATTTTTGGGAAGCGATAACAGAAGGCCATACAACTGACAGGCAGAAAGACTGCCATATAATTATTATATATATATTTTAATTAATAAGCAAGGCATATATTCTTTTTTTTTGAGAATTAATAGAGCCCTTGATTCTCCAAACAAATCCATTTGTTTGTGTGGCTAAATGCCAGTTAATATAATATTAAATCACCAATATCATCTATACACTCGGTAGCGAGAAGCCATTGTCATATAAATAAATCTCTGCTATAGTAGAGAATTGCACTACTGTAAGCAATATTTAAGTTTATTATTGTGATTAGCAACAATACGCGTCTAACAGTCTTTATTTGCACAAATTTTGTAATACAATACTACTTATATATTGAGTTATGAGACACTAACACATATAATAAGATATGTAATTCAAAATGCAATGCTATCTCAACCTAGGATCAACAATAATTCAAACTAATTGTGCTAGTTCCTAGAACAAGTAGAACCGTGATTAGTCACCACAAGCCAAAGCCACTGCTGTAGTAATTAATTTATATCTAATGAGCTAATATAATAATATACCCGTCCTTGTAGCTAATTGTAATGGTTCATTGATAAGCTGACTAGTGACGAGCTTGTTTAGATATTCATTGAGTAATTTAGAATATAATTGCATTACGGATACATTAGCCCGAAATGCTTAAGGGTTATTAGTACAGAATATAGACTTAGACTGACAGACTAGTAAGACAGTTTTGATGATTCAGTCGTAGCATCTTTTTATATGAAATGTGAATGGAAAGTAAGGAGAAATGCAGGACTTTTCTTTTAATATTATTTATTAATGTAATAGGCTTTTAGTTTCAGATGTTTTTCACTTAAACTCTCAAAAATTGTTGATTAGGACTGCTTTTTCAAAACACAATAGTTTTTTTAATTACATATTGCTACTTCAATTCTAAATAAGTAAACTTACAACAATAAATACAACAGTGGATTCACGCGAGCAGAGCCACATGCGTCAGCTAGTAATAAATAAATGACGGCATGCCAGCAACTATTGTCTACATACAATTGCATTTTATTACGTAACCTAGTGTCCATTATGTACTAAACTATTTGAAAAAACTCTCAAAACCACAAGAAAACTAAGGCTATTGAACTAATTCACCACAAAAACAAATTAACACGCAATCTTGATTCCTACTTATTTATACGCGAAAATTAATCCAATTTTCTTCTAAAAATAGAGGGTATTCGGAACTTAATTCGTCGGATATTGGACAAAGAATTTAAGTGAGTGGTGGGAGCGGATATTGAAGAATAGACAGTCATCCGCGCGGCTGTCGACTCAGCCCACTGAGCTCCACGGCTGGCGAGTGTGGCAAGTGTGGTGAAATGCCTTCCCTAGGACTATCGGCAAATCTATTTCTAGTGGAGGATTTATGTGGTTGACTGTGGAGATGTTTAAAGAAATTGATGTGTATATTGGAAGTGCAGTACGATTAAATAGTTTAACTTTAAAGAAAAGAAATAGAGTACGTGATTCATATTTGTACGTTTTGTTTAGGTTAGATTTCGTATACTATGTGCTCAGAAAATATCATATATGGCCGTATCATCTGAGAAAAGTTGCAAAAGTATTTGCAATGAAAATCTTTCTAACATTTTGTCCCTAACATATACAACAAAAACTCAAAATCACAATCTTTTCGAAATATTGAAGCATGTATTTTTAAAATACTGCAGCGAAAGAATTTAAAAAATCTCCCTAAAGTGAAGGACTTTGCATACATTTTCCCCTTTTTAGTGGAAATCTTTTCTTCGGGCAACACTGATTAGGGACGATTAATATTCCAATTTGAGGGTAGATGGAAAAAATAATGGCTTGCCATTGTGCGTCGGGAGAGACCATCGTTCTTCAGATAATAAGATCACTTGTTTACTCACCAATTTATTTATACCAGTCAATGTTTTCTAAAGTGAATGGCAAAATTGGTTTACCCGATTTGAGTATGAGCTAGCTTATTATGATAGTAAAGTCTTGTTATTAACTTTAGAGTAAAATAGTTAGTCAGCTGTTTTGTGCCTGTAGTTAAATGGTATGTACCAAGTATTTTAAATTGTTCTGACATTTCTATACTTGTTATTTATAGTACCTCCTCATAAAGAAACGAATGGTATAAGTACTTACAATAAAAGTCAACTGTACCCTTGAAAGAAACAACAGACCCAATGAAACAATAATGTAGTAAACGAAAACTTATTCAACTCCAAGGCTAAGAAACAAACTAAATCAAGAAGTAAGAAAACATCAAAAAAACCCGAACTGTAGCGAAAAAGCCGAACTCAAATAAAAATAATTCACTTCGGTCCAGACTTACGACAATAAAACATAAACTGTTGGAGTTTTCACAGAAAAAATCCTCCACGTTTGTTTCAATAAGTCTTGTCAAATGAGACAAGTGCGCGTTGGTCTTATTGCAAACCCTGCACTTGGCCCCTTATTGAAATAAAACCTTACAACCCACCACTGAAAAACCAACCTTATCTCTTCAACCTTAAAGTCTATTTCACTTTGTCATGTTGTTCAACAGCTGACTCATCACATAACCAAAATTGAACTAAGTCGTAATAAATATAAGGTTGGAAATAGTTTGCAGTAGATATTCAAAGCTGGGTTTAGGAAGAAATAGTTGCGATCGCAAAGAAGATGGATTAAGCTGGGCACGATAAGGGCGTAGTCTGGTACTAAAGCGTCTAGGCTAAGTTGTTCGGAGGTCATTGACCCTAGTGCTAACGGTCGCAGGTTTTGAATATAAATTAATACTGCAATTATAGAAAATTTATTACTTGATGATGCAGCTGTAGATGATGTCTAGGTTCTGTTATGAATTAGAAATGGAATAAATGGTTTATGGTAAAAGTTTTGTTCTTTAATCTTTGCCTAAATGCCTTGTCCAAGTTTTATTCATATAATTTAAAAGTCAAGTTAAGATTCTAGTGTGAGATGCGATGCATATTTTAATAACACAATTTTGTTTCTTTACATTCAAATAAAAAAAAACTTCTATTATTGCGAATATAACCAGACAAACTCTTCACTAATATCTAAAAGAACACTTAAAAGTAACCTTGACTAACACAAAAACCTGAACTTAGGTTTTTTCATAAACTATTTAAGGCAATCTTTAGACTGAAATTCCCAAGTAATTATCCTTAAACCTAATGACTAGTCGTGCAGACGTAAATGGAGGCACAAATACTTTCCTAGAGCGAAGCATTACGACGTGGGCGTCTGTCACCGGCAGAGAGCTATTGATTGATGGCCGTGACCGGGCGCCGCCAAATGAGCCGATAAACCGCGCAAATTAAACGTTTTGTTTACAAAGCTTTTGTAATCTTATTAATATTATAAATGGGAAAATTTGTTAGAACTGTTACACCAATAACTGAGTGTTTTAATGGGCACATAGAGAGTTTGTACCCGGAAAAACTTTCTATGCGAAAGAAGTCTTTTAGTCTTTTAGCTTTTTCAGGATACCCGAAATTCTTAAGTATGTGTTTGTAACGATTTCTTGGTTACACCGATTTTAATTACATTTTGCAGGGTATTTCTATCATATTTGCTGAAGACGCGGAAACCAAAACAGGCTACTTTATGTATTAAAATCTAAGCAGCTTAAATCGCAAATATAATTAAAAACGACCAAAACCGCGAGTCAGATAGTATGTCATAGAAAGGCTTCAACTAAGATGTTAAGAAATTAAAAGTTTGTTCAAAAAATAAAAAGTTGAAAATCTTTGAAGTTTTATTTTTATTATAAACGGCTATTTTTGTAGTAATTAGGGTAAAGTTGAGTCACAAGAATTTTAATTTGGCGTAACTCTTAGATTTATAATTGTAGTAACTTTGTCTCCAGCGAGTTTTTTTGTTATAACGTCATCTCATAATCGTAGGCTAAATATTGGAATTCATACGTAATCCAAAATTTTACCTACGAATGTTTAGTGTTTAAATAATTTAGCTTAACTCAGCAGTTACGAATATCAGTTTGTTAGTAATCGACGTAAGAAAATCTAGTAAAAACCCGTCTGTACGATCGAAGACCACTTATCAATTAGACCACAAGATGTTTTGTTCTCATATTATTAAGTTTAAGATGTGGACTGTAATCGTTTTAGGATATTTCTACTAGGTTTGAGAACAAAAAACTAGTTGAAATTGCTTAATCGACATCCATAAACAAACCGATACAAAACTTAAAAACATTCAAACAATAATCTAACACAAGCCTAGAATAAACCTAGTCTATATCAAATTAGTCGTTCATTAAGACAAACACACCATGTATTGTACTCAGTAAGTATGTAGTGGTAATAAATAGGGCTCAGTCTGACTATGAAGATGTCTGGCTCTCTACGTGAGGGAAAGAACGCGTAACGTAAAATATGTGTCTACGTTGAGAGAGGAGTTACTTTTGTGCCTTAAAAAATATAATATATTATGTATAGGGCTTGACAGAATTATAAGTAAAATAGATCATTGAGAATTTTGTGAGGATGGATAGATGAATTATGATAAAACAATTTAACGATTTACGAAAAACATTATAGTATGATTATGAGCAGTGATAGCCGAGTTATTTAAGTTGTACCATCCACGCAAGTGGTCGAGGGTTTGATGTTACTTTAACAGAAATACACATTGTAACTTAACACCATACAAAAGTTTTACAAAACATTATTACTATACAGAACTCTATTAAAATATGGCCTCAGAAGAATAGGTAACTTTCTAATACAAGTTTCATAACACGTATACGTATTGTTCGTTAAAATAAATTAATTCAAAGAGAAAAACTTTTCGAAATATTTCGCTCCCGAAATAGCCTCATTCAATCTTCTTCAGGCTTCAGACACCTCGTGTTATTTTCATTCTAAAAATATATGCTGAGAATATTTAGATTTGTACGATAATATTCCATAAAAAGATGCTATGTTATTTGAATCAAAGATATTGAGTAAATATCAAAGGGTATGTTTTGTTAAAAATATATACTTCGATGAATCTCTTTACGTATGTAATCTGCGCTGCGTCGTATTTCTTAGAATTTTATAGATACTTTTTGTATCCACTTATATGTCCTACTGCCAGGAAAAACCAAATTCTTCACATTGATTGAAATGCTTTCTATATGCGACTATAATTAAGCCTTTAAAATGTAACGTGAAAATTTGATTCTGAAATTGTGAAGTTTAATAAAGTCAAATAATTTAAATCGCAATTTAATCATACGAGTATTTGCAACTTACTTTTGATTTCGAAATAAACGGTCTCAACCAGAATTTTACAAACAGAATTTATTTTCTCATATTCACAAGTTATTTTCGTAACGGTATTTGATTTATTTGTTTTCCTAACTTATGTAATAATGAAAGTTTCACAATGAACGCTTGTTTTTCGTCAAGGTCAGAAAATATTGAATATATCATCGAAATACTGAGTTATTTATAAACTTACATGCACTACATATATGTATAAGTAACAGCACTGCTTACCCATCCTACCATATTTCGTAAAAAAGGCGCACTGCTGGGCAAGGGTCTCCTCCCGAAATGAGGGAGGGGTTAGGTCTTGCGTCCCCACGCTGGCTAAATACGGGTGTATATGATTCTGTCCGTATGTTACGCATTCATAGCTAAACCACTGAACCAATTTTCATAAAATTTTGATCGGAGTTAGTCAAAGCTCGGAGTCAAACATACACGTAAGCGGAGTCACGTGGGTCAGTTAGTATCAAAAAACACGTTTTTCAACATGTAGTAATTATATCTAACTGAAATAACTTACGAAAAATGTGACTGTAGGTAAACAAAATTACAAGAGTTTAAATCGTGCGGAACATTTAATTTCATGCACATTAGTCCCGTAAGTCCCGAAACACCCTTTCTGCGATCGAATTATACCCAAATTACGTCACTGAAAAACGCAGATAGGTATAATCTGTTTTAAGATAGCAATTTGGAACTTCATCCTTTTTGTTCAATACTTATGCAAAACATTTTTTTAAAGACACCTTCCGCTCTTAGAATTACTATTCATTCTTATTATAATATTTATTTAATTAACGAATAATTAATCTGATCTAGTTGTAAATTACAACCTCCTAACTTGTTTGTTTGTTTGTCGTATGGTTAGTGGTCAACCTAGTGTCAAAGTTGTTCAAGCCGTCCGAGAGGCCTTTGACGTGGCTTATCGACTGTTATCTAAGTAGACAACAGCCGGGACCGACTTTTAACGTGCCCTCCGAAGCACGGAGACGCCCAGTTCAAATACCACTATGCGGTCACCCATCTATGGAACGGCCGCGCCAATGGTTGCTTCACCCACAGATCGTTTACCGACCGGTGAGCGCAACTGGCTATGGGCGCTCAACCTCCTAACTTACTTGCTATCGCTAGAAAAATATGAAAAAACCCCTCGTTCACCAGAAACTCTTTAATCTAATCCTTAAACCTTTATTAATTTAACTAACCGTTCAGAAGAGGAATTTAAAATAGATGTAATTTGTCTTTAGATGTTGACTGAACCGTCTGAACACTGAACAATAATGCTGGAGGTGGCAATTTGAATAATGTTATTCATGACTCGACCGCCACCTCCACTGCTGAAGGGAATTTGTTTTTAAATCATGGACGCTAATGAAATAAGCTTGGTTATTATATGATTTTAAGTTTATAATATTCTTATTTAATGTTTATAGTTGGTTGATGAGAAAGGTAATTATTTATACATTCAGTTATAAGATTGGTTGAGCATTTTACATGTAAATTTCAGGACTGTGTGATTCTTTATGTCGTGTGATTAAAAGTGTTTATCGAAGTGAAGTGCAATTGTTAGAGTGATTGCATTTCTCATTAGGTGGTGTAATAAGTTCGTATTCTATAGACTCCCAAATTTTAGTAATAGTTGTTCTTTGTGGTCGTTTCGTTCGATTACTACCGCAATTGAATTCTATGCAAAAAAACTAGTTTCACTCAAACCATGGCTTCAGGTTAAAAAAGTAAAAATCACACTAATATTAACTATAGTAAGTTATATGCCTAGTTTCATTTATGCTAACAATCCGTAAGCCTCTACATAACTAGAAATAACAAGTTTTAAACTTAAAGTAGCATAAAACTAAACCAATACATTATTTTCAACGGAAACTCGTTACAAAATGGACTAATCTAGTGGATTATCTCGCCAACATAAAATGCAAATGTGTTAGGTGGGAAGTGGTAAAATCAACAGCTACCTGATGGATGGAGACCGAAGGCAGGTGAGGCCTACCCGCCCACATTACTACGTACTAATCACTACATGTATTTGTGAAACTAAGCGCTTCAAACATTCTAGGTGATGAGATTTTAATTACATTTTGGTAGAAAAAGTATATGGTAAGTAAGTATTTTTTTGGTATCAAATTGCCGAAAAAATCAAGCTTAATGTAATATGGTTGTTGCTTGGTCTCTGCCATATGTAACTTCCATTTAAATGTCTGTGTCAAATGACTATGGAAATCGTTTGCCTGACAAGGAACTCAAAAATACGTAATTAAATGCATTTTTAAATAACAGCAGTGGGACAGCACCGGGTTATGAATATGCGATAGATATACGGTAAATACGTGACCTATCAATGCCTAGTTAAAAATGATAACGGTTAAAAGTATACTATTAAATGCAAAACACATAATCTTTAATAATATGCTCATAGATAAAACTAAACAATGAGAAATTACATCGGTCATAGGCACCAACAATCAGTTGGACCCCTTAAACGATCAGTCGTTTAAGTCTAAGTTAAAAAACAAATATATCGACACAACATATTTTTTCTTTAGGCCGACTATTTGTAAAGTATCTAGAAAAAGGTGATCTTTATAATCCTTCAACACCTTTAAGTATCTTGCAGCATAGCTAACAAAATTACACCCACAATAAAAATGATTGTGCAGTATAAAATAATATGAAGTCAAAAATAACTGGATGAACGCAGCGCGCGTACTAATCTCTCGCAGAGATAAATTCAATCTGTTCGGGATTCAATCCAATCATGTGCTTATATACACGTAGTGTTTTGTTTTATATGAACTTGTTACACGGTTGAAATACTGTGTTTGTTATAGTGATGATGATTTCGAATTACTATGTACGATTATGAAGTTCTGGTAGTGTGAATTGGAGTTTTTTAATGGATAGATTTTGAGTCCTTTGGTTTTTTTGATGCCTGTTTTCAGAGAATAGATGCAACTTTAAAAATTTAACGAATTCGTAATTTTTTTAGACGAAAGGACTAATCCCCTCTTCAATTCAGAAGTAGATGTTGGCCTAGCAAGTGGGCTGAAGTTAATAAGTTAAAAAACCCAAATAAATTGGGTCTTTGGCTGAGATTTTGAGAATACAATAAACTAATATACATTTTGTTTGTTACAGATTTCGGCATGATGATTCCCTTGAAGTTACCAGTTCTTAGGTTAGTATACCACAAATATATTTTTATAAAAAAGTTTCAGATACAAATATTGCATTCTATTAAAACTCTAATTATATTTGTGTTTGTTTTTGTGCTATCTTCCCAATGTTATACCCACTTGCCGAAAAAAGTCTCTCGTCTGCGTCTTTTTCAAATCTCAATACAAATTACGGTTCAGAATTTTTCAATTTGCACCTCGGCACCCAAAATGAAATGAAACCAATAGAAAAAAATCTAAATTCACCACGTGTGATTGCATTATAAATTCAATAAGACACTACAGAGCTACACTTTTGGCTGAAATAAGATTTTTTCTCTCCATTTATATACTTGACTTTATTTAGTCAAGTAATTGAAAAGAAAATAGACTTTTGGCAGCTGTTTTTCGATTTATTCAACTGATAAATAGATTTGAAAACATGTTTGTAATAAAAACCGATATGAATTATTTATATTTTCTATTTTTATCTTGAATCCTTGAAGGCTTTTTTACGCTACCTTCAATTTGGTCTGACTGTGATTCAAACTCATATACTATTACTTCGTAAACTACTAAAGCCAATATAAATAAATAGTTTTAAAACAGCTGTGTATCGCCTCAGCCTACTTCTAATCCAGCAAAAAGACGTAAAAGTTTATGTTTATACTACAGCGATCAGAAAACTGAAAAATCTACCGATTAATAGACACGTAATAGTCGATAACTTTACTTCTAAAGTAAAAACTAATGCTCATCCCACAGAGCGCCGCAATAATAATAGCAAGGTGACCACGTAAACCATCACGTCAAACAAGCAAAAGAAAATTAAGTGCCTCTGATACCTTTGGGAATTTCCACCGTGACCCTTAAATAAAGGTCACGTTACCACAAATACACTTCAACACTAAAAAGCTCTTACAATTTAAAATATTCCCATTCAGTAGGCATTAAAATAGTTTCGATGTAGCCGATCGTAGAGCCTCCTACTTTATGCGACCTAAGTGCTACGCCACGGCCTACGTCGTAGCAAATTGCTACGGCCATTTCATTACTAAAATGTGAGTTTTATTTTAGCGGTTTTGCGATAGGCGATAAATAAAATTTAAAACGTCGATAGGTAATAACATTTACATATTACAGAGAAAACGCTTTTTAAAGACATTTTGTTTAAATCGACTGCCTCTGTGGTCCGAACAGCACGCGATGCGTGCGATGAATGGCAAAACATTTTTTATTTCATATACCTCTATCTAATCCTTGTTAAAATAACATACGTTTGCTACAATTAGTTGCACCCTCATTTAGTCAGACAAAAAAGGGTGGGCCAGAATAGGAGACGTTTTTCATTTCAAGGGCTAAATTTACCTACTTTCCTGTACAGTTTTCGCGATGTATTTTCGAATGTCAGAGGTCATGCCCTTGGTCGGCTCAGCTGTATGGGACCCATGGGAGTCTCATGGTTACTTACGTAATGGGGAATAGGGAGGACCATCTATTTCTTTAAGCGACGATAGCTATGTTGGTTTACTAACAATTGATGGTACGGGAAATTCCCAAGAGAAGAAGATAAATTGAGGTGTTTTGAGAAATATGGTACTGTTGTTGTTGTTAGTATTAACCTCACTGACATAAATACTTAGACTGACGGACTATTTTTAGCTGAATACCGTACAAATAGAAACCTAAAAGAGCTTGTGTTGGAAAAATTATCTAATTCATTTTGGTTTGCTTTCTGTATAATCTTGCCCTGAAAACTCGTTTGGCGAGCTAAAATTTTTATTAACAAGATAAAAAAAGTAAAACACAAACGACTTAAAAATGCGTTTTTTATATGATCCATTAATAGTAGCCTAGAATATGATAAATTTCGATGAAAAGGCTTTTCCTTATTACAAACTTGGCTTAGCGTAGAGTATATAGAAACACAATGGTGATATTATTAACCCACCCTTTTGAGAAAAAGTAACGAGATATTACAAATATTGGCAAAGATACGTTAAACTTTATAACGAGATAGAAACTCGATGTAATAGCGAGTGCCGAAATAAAATCTTTATTTGTTAGAAAGTGTTTCGTAAAGAAAATTGACACTGTTATGAACTTGTGTACCAATATAGCTCTGTATGGTACGATGGTAAAGGGAATTTTCCACCTGCGAAGCGAAGAGAACAGAAAAACATAGTAAAATTGTACAATTAATTAATTTAATGGATATCATTTTTGGTAGTTATTTTTATTATATACATACACATTATCGCACCTTTTGTATCCGGAGGTAGGCAGAGATGTATAAATACTATTACGTTATTTGTTTTTTTTTTGTATTGAAGGTCAAATGTGTAAAAATCTTGTGTACCATTTTGAAGATTTTGACTATTTTTTTGCAACGATAAGCTAAACGGATATTGTTTTCGCCTCGCTTCACCAGTGGAAAATAACCTTAACACAAGCTATCGAGAACAGTCGTAAACGTTAGTATCAGAAAACGATCATTTTTATATGGCGGCTTGTTCAGGAACATTGTTCAGCTGGTAACTGTTTTGTTCTGATTTTGTAATATTCATATCTCAAGGGAACAACAAGGGCTTCCCTTTTTTCGTTTCAAAATTTTTTTGTTGCCTAAATATATGATGTTATAAGCGTTACCAAAATTATTTGCGGCGTCTTCAGAAAAATACAAATAGATTGATTCTAAACATAACGCTTTAAGTTTACCATCGTGTTGCTTCCAAGAATTTATCAAAAATAGAAATTTTTGCTGTACTCCGCCCTCTGGTACATGCAAAAATATTTTTGTTATAATGTTGAATGTCAAACGTTAGCTAATTGATAGCACCGAGGATAGAAAATTGCGTTACTGATTCTAAATTCTACTAATTCCAAAACTCATTGCCATTACCTACTACTGATATAATTGTAAATTATTAACCCTTCAAATACCGACCATAAATCTCGAATTCCCCTAAAACTGGTGGTATTTACAATCTGAACCTTATCCCAGCTACTTTAAGGAGTGTATCACATCACTTATTAACTAGTAGGATGGTTACTTGCCAAGTAATTCTGCAATATTGAACTGCTCCTAAGGGAGACCACAATTCGGCCGACTGAATCCACTGCGCTAAATATTTGATACTATAGCACGGCTAGCTTGAAGTGTTTTCTGAAAGTAGGTCCTATAATGTTAAGTTACTGGTCAGTACCGGTTTAATCTTTTTGTGGGTAAATTTTTAACAGATTGTCAAAGTTTACTACCTGGTTTTTATGTTTGAGTTGTAGATTTTTTTCAGCAGGCACTACTTGTATAATTTAAACATCTTGCATAACAATGAATGATCTAACAATTACGACATAATCTTAGCCTACAATATTTCTATTTCAAATCCATCAATGCAATTAATACCACGCAGATTTCTTTGCGAAATTCGTCTTTTAACATTAGTATACCAAACGGGTTTAACCTAAAATAAGATTTTAAAAGACCTATAATTTTACCCAAAAAATATTCTTATTTGTCACAAGAACCTTTATTTTAAGAACCCAAGTACTTCTAGATCAAAAACCCGAAACCCGTGAATCTCAAAGGCTTCCAAGAGGCTTGCATTAGTCGCTCACAAAGGACAGAGCCGAGGCGTTGCTGCTGAACAAAAAGGTAAACAACACAAAGAGTCACCCTGATGAAGTGTTGCGGAGAACGCGACGGAGATCAGAATATACATCAGTTAGGTCACTACTTCTTAAGAAATGCGCTTGATATTTTGTTGCATAGTTTCAGTTATTTCAATATGACTTGTAGAATGTTTCAGTATTGTTTTTGAAGTTTTGATTTTAGAAGTTTTTCTGTTCTAATGGTCTTTTATATTTAACTTGCAGCTATACATTAAGAACAAAATACTGTTCTTGTATTTTACTGTTTTATCGTTATTATTACAATAGGTTCTTTTTTGACTATCTGCTAGATTTTACAAATAAATGGTAAAACTAAATTGTAGTGGTAAAACCCACACACAATAAAGTACACAACAAACACAATAATTTGAGGTAAATTCACTCTGTATCATTGATTACTATGATAATACCTCTATATGTTACAGTATTTTACACAAATGAGTGTTTTGATTTTGTAACTAATACATTTTTGCTCACAACAAACTACCAAATATTTACACGAAAAATATCTAAACTAATTATTTAAATTATAAATATAAAAGATTCGTAAATTACCAACTAAATCAATTCATTAATCGCACCATAACGGCCACAAATCCCCAAATCCATTTCTAAAACTTTCTGAATTCGCTACGATTAAAATTCAGTCCGAACGTTCCTTTATCTTTATCTAGGTCGTATTTAAATAGATATAAAACGTAACAATGAACAATGTACAGCAGAACATCGCAAATCTTGTTTGATGGCTGTATGTTCTCATTAATCATGTTTACGACGCGACTGTGGAAATAGCGACGCGCGCGCATATGTGTACTTTATTGTATTATGTTTGTAGCGAAATGTCTACTTTATAACAAGAACGTGCGGATTTTTAACGTGTTTATTTTAAAGAAAGTATGTAGCCTGTGTTTTACGGCGGTTGTTCAATGTCTACGACAATTGAACAACCGGCTTTAAGCGTCGCTAAAACGCTAAGCTTCCTTAAAATCAATGTTCAGTGGTTTAGTCGTGAAACAGATAGACTTAATTATTTTAGGTATCAGTATGAATTGTGGCGTCTTATGAAATTCCAGAGCGATTAGAAATACTATTGAAACGATATATGTCTGACAGGCTTAATTAAAATTTTAGCATTTTTTCAATTTTTACTGGCGATTCATACTGAAACAGCGTATAAATCTACACAATAGATAAAAATTTAGAATCTTGGGAAGTTATTTAATCTCTACAATTAAAATTAGTTTCGAGAATAAGTCGCACTACCACTAAATAATTTATCTATAGAAATGAAGAAAGTGGTTTAGTTTGGCACCTCCCACTCCAGTAGTCACAAGTTCAAACCCGAGGCAACACACTAATGACTTTTCGAAGTTATGTGTGAAATAATTATCATACATCGTGATGAATGAAACCTTGCATGCCTAAAATTTATTTAATACATTTAATGAGGGCATGCAAAGTTCTCAACCCGCACTAGACCAGCGTGGTGGAATCAAGGCCTAACCCCTTCCTAGTTTGGGAGGAGACCCTGCTCTGCAGGGGGACATTAATAGGTTATAAACAAAGAAATCAAAAATTACTACAAGGACGATTCTATATCGCGTGCACGGAACCTACCAACCAATATAGATAATGTGTTGACAGAGCATGCGACAGATGATTGACAGTTTGACAACATACATGTTTGATATTAGTTATTACGAATATATTACTGTTGCTCGATTCTCTACTACTATCGACTAAGGACAACCGGCTTGTCATCGAGAAATTTTGTATGAAAATCTGATCAGCGCCTCTGACGGGCGTCGTAGGAACAATTTTGGCAGTACATTCTAAATGTCAAACTCTCGATACTCGACAGTACAGATTATACAGAATTGCTCTACTGTTGTTACGTGTGGATGAACGTACTTGGTATAATAGTCGTACAGCTTTACGAATCTACTTCGAAAACGCAGGATTTTAAATGAAACTAAAGAACAATTTGTTTAGCTAGGAGCTAAAGTCTGGATTGATTATCTAGACTTTTAACAATCTAATTTACAAACTCATTGAAACTCTACGCTTGTTTTAAACACTAAATCAATATTCGTTAAAAGGGAACCTAAATGAAATCAAAAAAAACTAAATAGCCTTACGACTTGCAGCTATCGAAATTAAATAAATACACATCTTTGGGCAAATTACATACGATGGTCTGATTCCACACTGAACTTCTACTATGGTAATCAGACAACTGATAAACAAACTTATATACTTCTAAAAACGAACATAGATAAACTTATATCTAATATCGAAAGTTCATTCCACAGGTATTTGTCCTGTCTGGGATTGGAACGCACGACAGCGCATATTTAGGATTACTTTAACCGTTGAGCAAAATCTTATAACCATAGATAATCATCATCATTTTTTGAGGAACCATTAAGAGGGCAGTTTGGAAGTTAAAAACAATGGAATCATGAAATTGTCTAACCTCAGCGCGACCCTTACAAAAACAATAGCGCTATAATACAATATTAATTGTCCTTTCACTGCGGAACACAATATCGTCAAATTATAAGACATTGTCGAAAGTTTTTGATTATGCCCCATTTTTTCACACTGACCTATTTGTAAAGCCTCATATTTATTTATAGACTTGGCGTCTGCTAGATAAAGTAACTACAAATGTATATTATTACTAGCTGACCCGGCAAACGTTGTTTTGCCATAAAAATTAAAAAAAAAGTGTCACTTAGGGGCATGGAAAATAGATGTTGGCCGATTCTCAGACCTAATCAATATGCTCACAAAATTTCATGGGAATCGGTCAAGCCGTTTCGGAGGAGTACGGTAACCAAAAATGGTGACGCGAGAATTTTATATATTAGATTTCTGAGAATTTTTGTTGGTGATTTGTTTTCCGACACTAGTTTAACCTTTCAAACTATTCATTTTCACCAACAAATATTCCATATCTACACAAAAACCCCCACTTCATATTAACGGTCAAGTTATCTCCCTACACACATAAGGTAGGTGACAGACATAAGGCTCTCATAAACCCGGGTGTAAACACTCGTAAAACTTTAATAGATTTATTATCTCACACATACAGCGACTTACGACTTTTCCTTATGTTCACATTGACCTCTTAAAATATTATATTTAGTAAACAAACGTAATACTTATACGATATACAAGGCCTTGCTCATAAGTCTAAATAAAAAAATCAGATATAGAATTTGCTGGATTGAAGGTCTAATTCATCCTTCGTTAGGGACGAGACCCTTGCCCAGCAATGAACAGTAATGGGTTAAAAAAATCATAATTCTTTTCAAGATTTAGGCTTTTGTTCAGTTTTACAGTTTTCAGGTATTTTGTATCACTGTGATGATAGATTTTCCATATTTAAGTACACAACACGTATGTTGGTTTTAAATCGCAAAATCGTAATAAACTCGAATGGAGGAAAAAGTTTTTTAAGGAAAGTACCACCCGCGGCAGGGCGTCATTTTATGTAGATGTTTCACCGTAAAACCGTGAATTTGAAATCAATTCAATGAATTAATTCAAACATTAATCAAAACAAAACAATAACTATCAACACATAGAAAACATACTGCATACAGCTGCCACGCATCCGCCACGCACGCAACACGCACACATCACGCAACACAGAGCTATTCTTTCCCTATACAATAATCATATTGAAGTAAACACGTCGACCATACAACTGACAGATTGCCTTGTGTATTCTACAATAACGGGATTTCAAGCAAAACTGTAATATCTCTAAAGACAATTTTATTGCAAACTAAAAATAAAGTCCGAAATAAGGGAGATTTCCTACCACTAGCAACTGTTGACAACCAGTTAGCTACCGAAATATCTGGACTTAGGTTTCTGAATCAAGCAAAGTGTTTATTGAATCTCTTAGTTTTTAGTCGTAATATTCTCAATAGCAGCTCAGAATTTAGTAACGTGCCCTATAAATGGCCAGTAGACTCGACTCCTATTACTTGGGACTAAATAATTTTAATAGCGACATGGTTGTATTGCATACAACTTTGCCTACACCTTTGGATATAACAAGCGTAGTGCTACTTTTGTATGCATTTATATTTCGTGTACACATAGAATATTTGAAAAATTATAAAAAAAATCATCAATGCGTTAAACCTCATTAAGGAATAGCTTTAGGTTTAAATACCACTAGATTTCCTTTCGAAAACTAAAAGCCTTGTATAGACGTGTTTGTATTTATTTATTGCTGTAAAGCGTTATAATTATACCGCGAGAATACACAATGTTTAGTACAGCGCTCTTGTTTCAAACCGTTCTGACTAATGACCCATCATTAAATTGAGCTTAAACCTAACCTTTTCCACTATTAAATGTGGATTAATTAATCACGGGAATATTTAGCTCATGATATTAGAATACTGTGTTGTTGTAGCCATTATTATAAGAGAATATTGTTATAAGATCAAAATATTTAACTAATAATTGCAATTCCGACCGTGAACAAAGTTTCACGACAACATACAGAATAAAGAGACTTCACGTCACAATATTAACGATATGCTCGTATATTCTAAGATTTGCTTCGATGCTTGTACAATTATCTCTATAATATCCAGTCGATAAAACGTAAACCTATTAACGAAAATAAATTTGAAGAAACCACCTCTTTCACTATTTAAAAATCCCGGACTGTTACTATTGCAGAACACGTAAAAAAAGTCTACACGAAACGGCCAGCTACAAAAACAAAAAAATATTCCCCAGTCATTCAGGAAACAAAACCAGTAATCTGGCATATAATAACACTTAACCTAACTCCGGTATAATACCTACATATGTTTTTATTTCCCTGTACGATTATTACGAACGTAAAGCTACCGATAAAGGTAGCACCTTTTCAATTCTACCGTTACAACAAGCTAACGACAGCGTTTCTTTGTTTCAGACGTGTAGCGGCACACTTCAACAAATAATCGTGCTGACACAAAATGTAAGTAGATTTTATACCTATTCCTTTTGTTGTTTCAAGAGATTATAATAAGCATTTTGCTTAATAAAAAGCTGGATGCAGGCTCTGAAATAAAAGACTTGAAGTAAACTTAAACTAGTTATTACAATCTTTGCTTAATCAAGTTTGAAAGTATTAGTGAAACTATACTAAACACGAATAGACTAGTCTGAGCGAACGCCATGTTAATAATAAGGTACTTTAAAGTTTTGAGAATACTGTAATGTCCCAAAATACTATTCGAAAAATAATTAAATCCGCACTTGCGGTCAGCTGGGTGAAGTCATTTGGATGGTAGGTACCAAAAACTGGTTGTCATCAACTAAATAATAAACTTGCCTGCCTGCTTTTTTCGCCGAGAATTTTTAAATTCAACCCAGTTATACATACAAATTTTGATCAAATACCACTAATAGACAATCTATGAATAGACTGCGGCAAAAGTTGCTTACCTTACTATCGGTAAGGTTAGCAACTTTTATCTAGGGTTATCATTTAGAATGTAACAGGCTCTCGACAAATCGAATTTATTTTTAGCGCCATTTCAACGCTGAGGCTCTCCCACGCACACTTCGCTCCCATATCAATATTCACAAGATATTTCACTAGAATGTTATAATAAAATCACTTAAATGATTTATCAGTTAGGCTTCGAATTTCAGGCACCTCTCGGGCTTCTTTCAGGCATTTTTCAGGCACTTTTGTATGAGCAACAATAAACGACCTTATGATATAGCCACTCGTTCAACGATGATAAATCATATTCATAGAAATGTAAAAAATATTAATTTTTAATATTCGATCCGAAATGTATATTGAATTTCGAAAAAGCTGTATAAAGCGCATTCAACAAATTAAGTATGTGTTCGGTCGTGCGAGTTGATTAAAATAGTTGGAATTATCGACGTTTTAATATAAAAAATTCAGTAGAAATTCACAAGCTATCTTTTTTTATAACTTTTATAACTGTCGCAATGCAAAAATTTCATCTGATTATGAGAACTAACGTGAATAATGCTTTGATAGGGCTTTGCATAACTGTTGCAAAGACCAGGATCGCAAGACTGCCTCTACATTATACCTAACAATTAGAACAAGCAAAATTCATATTTTTTGGAAACTTGACATATTAAATGATTGCTTAAAAATCGTTTCAAGAATTAACTATGTATTAAAAAACATTGACTTATTAAAAAATACGAATTTTGATCATGAACCACATATAAACACATATTTATTTTAGCTACCCCACTCTCAAACCCCGCCCACTGCGTCACACACTCTTTTCCTTTTTATTTTTTTAGGATAAACCCAACAATGATTACGAAACAAAATACCACATCCGAACACATGTAATTAAAACGAATGTTATATTGTTGCGCATATTCTGAGCTGTATTTATCTGCTCCCAGTAATCCGATCACACAACAGACCGCCCCGATTATTTTAATTACCGTCTGATGTAATTAAAATCTAATGCAAACTGTACGAACGCCAGTTTTTTCACAATCCTCCGGATAAAACGACGAGAGTTTACACTAGACATTTTTTTGTTGCAGGTAACTAATTTCTTCAATAAAACCTCGTAGTCTTCTGTATCGTCACAATGGAGCTGGAAGATGTGGAGATGTACCGCGGCGGCAACTACTCGTACGATGAGAACGGCACTTATAACGGCACCTTCGAGAACTGTCCCAACATCAACCTGCCCGTCGTGTACGTCGTCACTCAGGTGCTCTACGCCCTGGTCTGCGTCGTCGGTCTACTCGGAAACACCCTCGTTATCTACGTGGTGCTCCGCTACTCCAAGATGCAGACTGTCACCAACATGTACATCGTGAACCTGGCCATAGCAGACGAATGCTTCCTCATCGGTATACCGTTCCTCATAACGACAATGTCTCTCCGCGCCTGGCCTTTCGGACGGTTCATGTGCAAAGCGTACATGATCTCCACTGGAATCAATCAGTTCACGAGTAGTATTTTCTTGTGTATTATGAGTGCCGATAGATACATAGCAGTGTGCCATCCTATCGCAGCGCCGCGGCTGCGCACGCCATTCGTGTCTCGCGTGGTGTCTGCAGCCGCCTGGACCGCATCAGCTCTCGTTATGACCCCTATATTCATGTATACGACTTTGATACCGACTGAAAATGGATTGTCTTGTAACATCGTCTGGCCGGAGCGTGAGTTTAACAAAGGACAAACATCTTTCACGCTGTACTCCTTCGCACTCGGCTTTGCCGCACCGCTCACTCTTATCTTCGTGTTCTACTGCCTCGTTATACGAAAACTGAAGACAGTCGGCCCAAAGAACAAATCGAAGGAAAAGAAACGATCTCATAGAAAGGTGACCAAGCTCGTGTTGACCGTTATAGCTGTGTATGTGTTGTGCTGGCTGCCGTACTGGGCGTTCCAAGTGGCGCTCATCTATTCACCACCTACAGAGTGCGCTAGTCGGATCACCATAACTGTGTTCTTGGTGGCGGCCTGCTTCAGCTACAGCAACTCGGCGATGAATCCGATCCTCTACGCTTTCTTGTCGGATAACTTTAAGAAGAGTTTCCTGAAGGCGTGCACGTGTGCCGCCGGCAAGGATGTGAACGCGACGTTACATGTGGAGAACAGTGTGATACCGAGGAAACGCGCGGCGAGAGCGCAAGCCCGTGCTCTGGAGTCGCGTGGTGCGTTGTCCGTGGCTGCAGGGGGAGGATCGCGCTCCGAAGCCTCCACAGCGCTGACGTCGAAGTCAGTGGCGGCGAGCGAGGCGGTGCCGCTGGAGGCGCGGCCGGCCACGCTGACCCCGCTGATAGCCACCAACGGGCTGACGCACACGCGGCTCTGAGTGAGGGCCTCTCGCCGTCGCGAGCCCTCCAGCGCCATGCTCGAGGAAGACACGCTAATCGTGTCGATCGATTAGAGCAGTAAGACTGTATGTGTAGTGTGAGCGCGCTCGCGGCGCCGCGCGGCCCGAGCCCTGCCTCGCGCCGCCGCCGCGCGCTCGGCACCACTTTTCTACCGGTTCAAGTTTATTATAACATAGTGTAAGTGACGGACAGTTGTCCCGTTTATTGTATAAAGTTTAATATGTCATTGTATGGAGTCGATTCGGCCTGGGGTTGTAACGATGAATTTACTAAAATGTAATTTTTTATCGCATAGCGAATGTAAGGTTTACTGTTTGTATACCAGTAATTAAGATGTAAAAAAAGTTGTACATATCGTGTAAATATTCGTAAAATTGACATAATGTCACAGTTGTAATAAAATTACGTTCGTGAAAATGTGTATTGTGGTTGTTATTTATTGTGAACCTTATTACCTTTGGAATAAAGGTGAGTATTGTGTGTGTGTACGAGTGTATGAGACAGTGGGTTGATATGAATAAATGACTAGTATTTGGAACATTTACGAGGCGGTTGTTTCTGTTGAGTATGTTTTATACGCAGTACTGCGCACACATCAAATCTTTGTTTAGAACGATTGTACACAGAAGCACACGTTTAACGTGCTCGTTACATTTTATTGCTGATGGTTAATGAAGTAAGGGAAATTTACTTGAACGATGTTGTTTAATGGAAAGGGATTTTAGGATACGAGCTAAGATATCTTCATATACGACTGTCTTGAACACTGAGGAGCTGACAAACAACACACTCGTGTTATGGCCGATGTTACTTCACATCCCGTTTGACACGAAGAACGACTTACATTTTCTTTGTATGTACGCGTCATAAAAATAAAGCCAGATTTTAAATAAAAAAAGTGTTAAGAAATATATGATGTTAGAAATGGTACTGACAATAATTCATCTTAACGACGACGAAATAATAGTTAGCAAATAAATCTAAAAGATGGTAATTGATCTTACGTTACTACAGAAAGTTTTGGGTTCGAATCCCATCTAATGCATTGGCAATGTGGGACCATTTATAACAAGTCGTTGAGCTTAGCAAGATTGCGTAAAAGAACCAGTAATCTGAACAAAAATCTAAAGAATTCTAATCTTAATCTGCAACATCAGTCAAACGTGTTATTTCTAGAACATTGGCGGAGTCCAAACAAACGTGTACTGTAACAAACACCAACTTCAATCTCTTGAAGCCAACATAAATCATTTGTTTAAAAAATATACTTACAAAAATACACGCTATTATTGTTGGCTTCACCCGTTACTGTGAACGAGGTAAAGGTGGGTATATATTGGAACATTTAGCTCGATTCTCTACTACTATCGACTACCGACAACCGGCTTCCCATCGAGAAATTTGTGTTAGTGCCTCTGAAGGGTGTCGTAGGAACTATTTTGGCAGTACATTCTAAATGTCAAACTCTCGAAACTCGTCAGTACATATTATACAGAATTGTGCTACAGATTGAATCGAACCGAAATCGAATTAACCTATGGGGTAGTTATATATTGGGCGTGCTCCAGTTGTATTATAGGGCAGTTTTCTGTATTTGGTATTCGGATATGTATATAGGTATGGTAAGTTACATAAAACTATTAGTAGCGAAGATATAATTCACGCGTTATACAGGAAAATCCATGAAAATGAAACACGAGGATTTCGACATGTAATTGAAAATTATACACAATTGAATCTTTGAAAATGATTTCTGCGTCTTCAGGAATTCACTTGCAAACCAAAATGTTCGATAAGTCAGACACATGATACTAAAGCTCGCTTGAATGGTCTAATGTGTATTTAGGTTAATATAGGAACGAGGCGCCAGAAATAATATTTTGAGAGTGACTTTTTGAAAAGAGTTGTGTTAATGGGAGAGGGGAGGAGGGGAGGTCGACCTCGTTGTGTCTCTAAGGCTTGAAAGAACATCCGGATAATTGTATTTTAAAGGGTTGCTGGTCGTGCTATAGGTCAATGACTCTTGAGAACGGTGGACTGAGGAAGCTCTATAATTTGGAAAGGTAATGTGTAGTGGAGTAAGTATGATTAATCTTTATGTGAGATTTTATATACCTAACCAGCTTTTGCCCGCAACGTCGCTCGCGTGGTTTGTGACTTAGGACAGAATTTTCATACAAACATTTATCCCCTGGGAGAGGTAGAAAGTTGAAAGTTTTTTTAAACTCACGACAATTACAGAAAGCATAAGATTAATGATTTAGCTGACTGTAAAAGTACCCGCGACACGTCAGCAAATTCGTTATCAATATTAGTACGGGAGTTGCTTTTTTAAAAGAAAAATAAAAAATAATAATTAAAAAATAGCAACACAATAGCAAAAAATAGGAACCTTTTATCTAAATAATACTCCAGCTAATAGCTGTTCTTAAATTGTCCATAATATATTCAATAGTAGATTCAATTCAATAATATAGGTACATGACCTGTACAATGTACAGGCGAGACGACAAGAAGGAAATTTTTACTTCACGTAACTTTAATACACAATTTATTGTCGTTTACAACATAAATTGAGCGCTCAAATAACTTAGAAAGTATTTTCATTAGGTTTTTGAGACTTGTTTAAAAAGTATGCAGAGATCTTAGAATATTTTATAGCTCACACTTGCCACACCTTTTAAGGAGAAAATGCTTATAGATATTATATTTACCATAGTTAAGAAAGGTGTATTCTGACGATAAAATTCGCAACAAACAATTACACGACTATCGACGAAAATAAACCTTTCCCTTTTGGTAACAAACCCACGGCATCAAACCTAAAGACATAACCAATTTATTCATAAACACACTATAAACTTATTTTAGTAAAAAAAAACTACTAAAATATGTTTTCTCTCTTTCATTTCGCTAAGGAGTGAAGAAAACAAAGCTCTTTATGAGCCTTTAATTACTTCGTATATTTTTATGAATAAGAGGAATTATATTTATTACCTTTTGAACTACTTGTGCCATCATAATGTCTGACTTCACGAGGAAAGTAAAACATAACATAAGTTAATAAACTTTATCCTAACTAATACTAATTAACAATTCAGTGAGGATCTTTAACAGTAGAAAGAACTAAAACTTAGAATAAATTACTATTTATGAGTAAAATCAAGTTAAATGTTAAAAGTAATAAAATTACACCCGACGAGCGAGCTAATTAGTTTAGTTCTTAAAATAACAATTTAAATAAAGGCTGTATTAACTTAGAAGTAACGTTTCAATTCTTAGTAACTTGGAATTGAAATAGAAGCTTAAGTTGATCGTTTTGGATTGATATTGTAAAGATTTCATATTGAATTAAGTGTGCCACAGTTGATGTGCTTTTAGACTGATATAGGCTTTTAGTCTGTCATCACCGTCACGAAATATTAAACATTTCGGGAAGGAGAATAACTAGGTTTATAAATATGGTTTTAAACTACCTCCCTGCAAAAACTACGTGTAAATCTCTGTTTGCGATAAAAAGTGGCACATCGCAAAAGTTATCGCTACTATTCACAATTCATTGAAAATATATATGTATGTTAAACTATAATTATTGAGCTCGTATTGTGATAATGCAATTATTATCTACATCCTACAATTTAAAATAACAGTAATAAAGCAACAGCTTAAGAGAAAAAAAATAGATGTTCATTGGTTTTAAAAATAATTTTATAACAGTAATGTATGAAAAATAACTGTAAAATATTTGAAGTCGTTTGTTAAGTGATGTAAAGGGGCCGGCCATAAACTATGTTGTCGGGTTGTCGGATGTGTCGCGTGATCGCTATCGAAACATGCAGTCGTACGGTCGCTACACATGAGTTACTGCTGTTACGCTCTCGTAAATACAGTGGCAAGAAAGACGCTATAATTTTGAAATGTTATAGATGGCTCATAAAAGTCTAATTTAGCTACGGTGTTTGTAAATGCTAAGCTTTTGTACATCTTACTGTAAAGCAATATGTATCCGGAATTCTTCTTTTACGCCAATAAAGGGTAGGCCGATTTTTTTTTATTTGGTACTGTGTTATAGAATCAACCGCAGCAAATCAGAAAGTTATTAATAAAATGTTTTGTTGCTTGACATTTTCTTTGCTATTTATTTACTGCAATATCATAGTTAGACTGTAACAAAATAACTCTTTAAAATCTACTAATTTCTGGTTTTACGTTCTAACAAATATAACTAGATCCTAAGTGTTATTCTTTAAACCACACTAAACAATCAAATATAAAGCCAAACCCACACATACACTACATGCACTCGATAGCTAATCGCGCAGAAAATTATATCGCGTCGTAGGGGCGAGCCATAAACTACGTCGTACATATTGTCGCTAACACGTCGACGTGCAGTATCAGATAGACCATCGTCCCCTTGTTAGGTATTCACTTGGTCTTCACATAAATCACCCCCAGCACATAAATAATAGGGGAGGGAAATATGGGGGTGTAATCAGAGGCCTTACTACGAAAACGAATGTTCGTTGAAATTTCGGTTGTTCCTTATCACAATTCTATCTGTTATAAAGAGGAGCTCATACCTTAGTTAACAGCAGCCGCGCGGATCGATCTTTTAGGTAAAGTCACGCTTGCCGAGGTTGTTCTTTTGATGGGTGGCCATCTTATACATATCGAGTTCCTCCGTGATTCGGAAGGCATTAAATTATGGGTCCCGGCTGTCATTTTCAAAGATCATTGACAGTAGACAGAAGCTCAGATAGGCAGTCGCTCCATGTAAAACACTGGTATTCAGCTGCATCCGGTGAGACTGGAAGCCGACTCCAACATAGTTTAATAGAATGGCTAAGCTGATATATAATTCTATCCGTTATAAAATATCGACGAAACTATGGAACAAGAATATAATATAAGGCATGCTTATCCGATACTGCCTACTTCATGTAAAAATAGAATAAAAAGTTCCTAAACGAACACCTTCAATATTTTACGAAATTTCGTTTTCACGAACCGTAGTAGGCTCTGTGTTAATTTAGAGCTCGCAAATGTAGGTGAAAGTTGATAAAGCCTTAGATGTTGTCGCGATATTACACTGATTTACTAGACTTATAGAAGATAATTTATGGTACACTTAGAACTTTCCATGTTTTCACTGGGTTGTTATTGATTTGATGAAAAGTAGCAGATCTGTAGATTACAGACTTTTGCTTTTACCTGTTTGTAAGAATTATTGGTGAAAAATTAAACCGTATAACTTTTGTTTGTTGCTTGTGAATAGCGACAGTATCACATAATCAGTTACTCAATATTTGACAGTAGCCCATTACGGACCCAGAACTGGACAAGTCTTCCCTCAAAACTTTTGAGGGAAGACCCGAAAACTAGGCAGATTTTAGGCTTTAAGTGTACCACACAGACCAAGTGAAAAATTGTGATGACATTGAAAATTAAAAAACCCCTTAAAAATGCAACAAGCATAAACGTTATCCTAATAATGGCCATAAAAATACTTATTTCAAGAAACAACAGTGAACACTTGTTTAGCGCATTGACTTCCAACACAAATAGTCTGTTATCTTCGAAGCGTAAATAAACCAATGTTATAATAATTTATTAATGAATTCTGTCAGCTCATACATCTAGGCTAACTAACGCTACACTCAGTATTTAGGTCGAACTAATCTTACTTGCTATTCAGAAGTTCTGGAGATGCGAGCAAAGATATGTATGTTTGTGCAAACACGTGTGCCACAGACCAAATGAATATGAATTACTAGAGACATACTTAAACTGTAACTGCCCAAAGCTAGGCACAAGCTTAAAATAATATATAATAAGACTAAACTTATTTTTTAATATGCGTGGGTAACATTGAACAAAAAACATGTCTGTATAGCTTCGAATGACATAATTATTTGATTTATAATAAATATCACTGAATTGTTTTGTTAAAAACTGCTATTAATGAAGGCTCTTAAATAAACAGCTACGTACATACATGAAATCACGCCTTTTTCTCACAGGCATAATCATAGACCAGATATAGACATATAACTGTAAAGCTCTTATTAAAATTTTGTACCAGAAAAACCTATATACAACTCAATTAAACCAGCAATCGAATTCGCTAACCCCATGACCAAAACATCACAAAACTTTAACTCATCATAAAACACCACGATCGAGATAAAAATCATGCAAATGCACTCGTATTCGCCCAGTTTCATTTCCTCCCGCACATGTGCTACGATGATGCACATACATACCTACTGGTATATGTTCATAACCGAGTTATGTCGTGACCCATAAAATACGCCATGACTTGCCATCGATCGTCGTAGAAGACTACCCCCATCGATACAGAATGGTTTACGGTGACCAGATGTTTGACTTTTGATGGGTATTTGCGAATGTTATGATCAAGTTATGTGGGGATGCTTATTTATTTTGTATAATGTATACCTACTGATTTAATAAATAAATCATATGCTTTTCATTGAAGTTCAGATGATGGTAACTACAGTATTTTGTCAGAAGCAATGCTGGTAAAGACTTGAAAATTACCCGGAACCCACAATTTAACGTGTCGTCCGAAACGCGGAGGAACTCTGTATGTAAATATATGTAAAATACGGTCACCCATCTACAGACCAACCTCGGCAAACGTAGCTTCCCTGAGAGATCCTTGTTGTCACTTAGCCACGAGCTCCTCTGTTTATTAGCTATTGTAGCCGTTACAAATTTAAATAAAATACAGTAAACACTGTCATAGGTTAAATGTAATACTGTCACAGTGTCTATTCATATGAATATTTGGATATGCGTTTAATCATATGAATATTTGGATAAATAACATATCATCACATAAATGAGTCTCATAGATTTGTTACATACCACTTACTTCCTATATTCACGGTACAATCACCGACCATTGACCCCAAACTCCTAAAGTTTACTCAAACTTGATCGCAACTATTACTTTATCAAGTTCCTCTTCACTATATATCCCTGAACACCCATCTACTCGGGTCATCCTACATAAACGACGCACAAAAAGTGTGGTGATCAATCACCGCTCGACAAGCACCGACATGTCCGCCAACAAGTCGATATCGTTCAATGAATATGCAAAAACGCGAAATTGTCGCCGCCCGGCTATCGACCTAAATGACACGTTACATTGATGGTTTAGTGTGTATTAAAAGTAATACGTCAACAGAATGTACTTCATTAATCTTGTAAGTTTTGCTTATATTTAGTTTGGATTTTTGCTGAATAATATTTTTGAAACAAATCTCTTCTTCAAATCTCGTGATGATGATTTTTATGGAGTTGGTTTTTCTTTGGTTAGATATTACTATTGGAATTTTAAGACTTTTTAATATTACACCATATACTATTTATTACGAACAGTTAATGTCTGCAAGTCTGCAAATTACGCAAAAACAAAAAGTTGACCATTAAAATCTCCCATTACAAAATCAGTTTGTTGTCACAAGTCAAATTGCTACTAGCCATATTATAAAGAGAACTCTATCTTTATCTGAACATTTCCGAAAAGAAAAATACCACTTTAACTTCGTCCTTGACCTTTCACTTGACCTCTGAGACAACAACACGATAAAATTTAATCACTATGAACACTTACACGACCCGCATATGTAAACATACGCGCTCGTTTCCTTGTCTATCTCCATATTGGTTAGAGACCGAGGCCGGTTCTAACATTTAGTAGAAAACTGTAGAAATATTAGAAAATGAGCATCTTATATCTAACCTCTATTCTAATATAACTACTACAGACGCTTTGAGTTGCTGTTAATGCAAAAGCACCGTATATGTCAAAACTGGAAAGTGTTTTACAGTGACTACTGTCGGTAGTATGTACGACTGCTATCCTTGTAGTATGAAGTGGGACTCCAAAGTCGAGTAAGGAGCTATTGGCTTTTTCTATTTTTTATTTGATTGTTCTCAATAGCAGCCTGGAGTTTGGCAAATTTCTATATAATTCTGTAAATAGTGAAACGACTCGTATGTATTTTATATCAATCAGAATATATCATCGGGTACAACAGGCTTGATATTATTTGGTATAAATGATGTATAGACTATTAGCTTTTGATATAAGGGATTCTTTGACTCACTAAATCATAAACGCCAAAATAGATTAAATATGGATTATCTAATGGCTTTTCACCAACACTTAATATATCAAACGAGTCGCTTAAACACTGAATATAAGACTTAATTCACGTTAGAAGTTGGAGTAAAACTTGAGCGTTCTTAATCCATTCGTTCATATTTGAATCTGTTTGAATATGCATGCGACTTTAACTAGTACTCGGCTTTACTCGCTAGTCTACATGGATGATTTAATCATTTTCGCTTAAACCATTTTGGTTTCGTTTTGAGATGGTTGCAGTTTTATAATTTTTGTTAAATGACATATTTTATTTATTTACTGCAAACTCTTTTAGTGGCTTAGTGATATAGTGGGGAGATTTCATTTTTATAAGAGATTGGTATTAGATTTACAAGTGACATAATGTTATTGAAATATTCTGTAATGCATACAAACATACTCAGTTGCATAATTGAAATTACAAGTATGGACAAAATCATTAATTCCTTGACAGACTTGTTCATTATATTTTTGTAAACATTATGTCTAGCACTCACTAATACCGAACACTTCACTTCATAATGTAGTATAAAATAAGCAGTATTTATTTTTTAATAGCTACCCAACCAATACGAAATATCTACACCAATAAGCAGACTGCCAAAGTTAAATCTATTTTAAACCAATCATTACAGGTTATCTTTACATCTTATCTATTTCAAACTAAGCAAAAATCGCTTATTAAAATTTCACAACGATTATTCGTAAACCCTTTAACATCCTCACAAAGCATAGCATTCAAAATCAAAAGTCCGGTACATAATGATGTCGCAGCTAAGCAATGAATTAGCATATGTATGACGTATTACCATATAAATGTGTAAGGGATTGAGACAATGTGTCTGCTCTGTGGCCGCCCGACCGTTTCACTAACAAACACAATTACCGCTATGTAATGATGAATATTATTTTGTCTGGATGTTTAGATCTTAGGAGATAGTACTTTTGCGATGGAGCAGAGCTTTGTGGTATTTTTGCATGAATATTGTAGTATGGCATGTGTACAATATCTAAATTTATATAATTCTGTATCACAAGGAGCTTGCAAACAATTGCACCAACATATTGTGCAACCTATGGGATTATTATGTATTTTAGTTGACATCTATTTTAAACACACTGTACTGTACATAGTTTTTATTTCTTAGATTATTATGATAAACATGTTATGTCAAAAGCAGCAATGTGTAATAGTGACTATAACTTGACGTACACTAGTTGTCAACTGATACGTGATACGCATACAGATTCGAAACAACTAATTATGAATCGCAAAAATATTTGCTCTATATAGAAATAAAACCCAAAATCTTAGAGCGCTGGATTGTAATGCATAATAACAGTAACCACGAATTTCCATACAGTGTTTTCGAATCAATCAACAAAACTATCCTCAAATCAAGGAACGAAAATGTGTTGAAGAAATAGTTAATTAAGTAGGTACCTGAAGTACAAATAATACTGTGACTATATTAATAAATCGATTAAAATAAACCCAGGAAGCCATTTTCACTATTAACACAATTCCATTTAGAAAACAACAAAATATTTTTGTTTGTTCATCCATCACGATCGTTATAGAAGTCGTTAAAAGTAACACGAACTTTTACCAATGATACTTAAACTAAACGATAAGGGTTACCAAATCGACTGAAAACAGAAAAATAGGTCTTTATAAGTTCATAATTTATTACTCTTGTTTATATTAGTAGGCGGTGTTTTGCAAAATATAGGGACGATGAAAATATCTCGACACTTTGTCAGCAATGACATTGAAATCTTGCACTGAAAGTTTTAAAAGTCGAAAGAACTTTTTGAAAAAAAAAGTTTATGTTTTCAATTTGAAAAAATATGTTTAGGGTAATATAGTCATATATATTATTATTATTAAGTTAAGTATACATACGTTTATAACCTGCATTTGGGTAGCGTGATGGGTGCAAAGGATAACGTACTCTCATTATGAGAGGAGAAAAGCGGCCAGTAGAGGCACAGTTGTAATCTCAATTTATTTATTACCTCTATATTTCGACGAAACAAAAATAATAACGTTTAATCACAATGAGTTAGCAACTTTCTATCATTTATCTAACCTTTACTTTATCTTCAAACAACGCGGCTCAAGGTAATAATAGCATATTACATCGGCATGTTAGTTATGAATAATTATTTGTGAAAGGCTATTTCATTCGGACAAACAGCTATATGGAGCAGAGATAAGAAAGTAACCTATTTTATGTTAATGTGGCATTTTAAATATATTTTAAGTAAACATAGTGCTTGATTAAATACAATACGTTTTGAAAAGTATTAATCACGATTATTCTACTCTTAAAAAAACTCACAATATAACTGGACCAAGAATTAACAATTATTTTTTTACGAAAAAGTCGCCAAAAAGAATTACCTTAATGTGCAGTTAGCTTTTAGCTTACAAGTCACGCAAGACTGTTTGGGATGTTACCAATTCAAACAATACTTAACACAACTGTCTCATACTTAACATAAATATTTTTCAAAATAAAAACACACCTATAGCACATAATAATATGCATATACAACAGCAAAAGTTTAAAATAACGCCATACAAACTCAGTAGAAAAGCTCTTCCTACTCAAAACAAACATCATTCCCCCCCCCTCCCCCCAACGCGCGACCTTCTTCACTCTATCAGCAATCACATCACAATACACTCAATCACTCAACTACATTAACTCACTAAACTTTTAATTGGTATCGTGGATACGTCGGCGCTTATCAAACTGCGCAGCTGATTTACATCTATTGAAAACTTTTTATTTATTATTTGAAATGATATAAGTGCGACTAAATTATGTAAGTTTTTATGTATTTGAACATGACTTTAAAAAGGTAAGGAAAAAGTAATTCGTTTCTAAAAGCTAATTATGTTACGCTAGTTGTGAGTATAACATTAAATAACGTTCAATTTTTGAAATGAAATGAAACTGTTGAAGATGTAAAATGTTATAAAGCTATAGCTGCTGTTCTATTTATTTCTCCTAACTATTTAAAAATCGCAAAACCGAATACCGAAAGTATTTCTTTTGCTTTAAAACACAAGGGGCAAAGAATTTTCGTTTCGTATTACTCGCAGAAGTAACGATGACATTATGAGATTTAAGTACGATTGAATGCGCACCGTTTCAGTGCCATACCGACTACAACTGTTTAGTTTCATAGAATACTAGCAAGAATCTTCAATAACTCCTTCAATACAAGTAACAACGTTAAATTCAGACATACGCTTAAGAATTTCACAATACATGTCATACTAAAGATTCATATATCTTCGACGGTCAACGCTTCTATCACAAATAAAAACACTCCACCACCTAATATCAAAACATATGTCTTACATAGTCCGAGCTTGAAACTTTGTTGAGAAAAACAAGTGACATGTGAAACATTTGAACGATGCATACAATATTGCAGTATGAGATGACTAAGTTTAGTCTAGACTCAATGCTTAGTCCGTCGGCTTGTGATTGTTGCTATCTACAGATTGCATTTTGTATGACTTGATGGATTTAATAAACATGCTTGTTTTGATAAGTTTAGAAATATTTTTGGAGTATAGTTTTTGGAAAGTATCTGTTGGTGAACTGTTGTTTTGGCAATACAAATGAATTGCATCTACCAATCGCTCTATAGAATAATGTTCTGGAAATGGGAGATCGTTTAATCAGTCGACTTATTTTTGTCATACTGTGTTTGGCATTTTCACAAATGCAAGCTGAAATATAAAAGTCTCAACGTTGAATAGCTTGTTTCTGGATTTCTTTATGCGATAATAAATATATTAGCGACAATCTTAAATGTGCTCTGTTGCTGAGCCAAAATAATATTTTATGTCTTCCTGCGATCATTCATACATTAATATAGTAATGGTCAGGCATACAAGTAATGAATGAAAACGGTTAGAATATTATTAAAAAAATCAAAGATTTGACAGATTCCTTTTCATAAAATAACGGTCACTATCTGCGCAGATTCATACAAACAATGTGTTTTATGCATGGTGTCTAGCCCATCAAAAACTCAAAAACTATTATATAAATTGAAGCTAAACTAACACTACTGGTGGCACTATTTCTATAATTTATAAATGTAAACTAATTGCCATACTCTATAAACGATTACCTCAGTAACACGTATACTATACGTTATCTTTACCAAACCTCACATACCTTCAACTAGCAACAAACTCACGAAACAATCGAATGTTACACAGATAAAAGTAATCGGACGCTATCTACATACTTAATGAAATTCCAAACTACTTGAGTTTCCATTATCCTACTAATATTATAAATGCGAAAGTTTGTGAGTATGTATGTATGTTTGTTACTCTTTCACGCAAATACTACTGAATTGATTACGATGAGATTTGGTATGTAGGTAGCTGAATACCCAGAATAACACATAGGCTACTTTTTATCTCGAAGTTTTCGAGGGATTGGGATTTACACGGGAAGGGTTTCCACGCAGACGAAGTCGCGGGCTACCTCTAGTATTAATATAAACAAGAGATTGGAATTAGTTTCGTATTAATGTCGGTTCTGTTTGCTGTTTCAAAGTTTCAAGTGTTTTTAAATAGGGGTTGCTGTTTGTATTAATATTAAGCCATATTTTATATTGATTAAAATACTCAAAGAGAGTTTAAGGGTAATTTTGAATGTTATTAATATGGGTCTTGAGAAGTGGTCGATAATCAAATCTAATGTTACCGGTGTTAGAAAATAGCTGTGAAAAGTCATTGTTTTTCAGTTAAGTTTGTTAAAGGAATTACATTTCGACCGTGAAAAAGACAATGCGTTTAGCTTATGTACTTAACTACACCTATTGCCATACGCGAGGCTAAGTTAATCAATATTTTGTCACTATAAACCAAGTAAAAACAACATATATAATAGTATGTGAGAAAATTACAACACACAGTTTATGCATTACTAAAGACGGAAAGATGATTTTGTCTCTCACAACCTAGAATGGATACAGACTACCAGATACCGGTTACAATCGAAAGCCAAAGGAGAGGTCTTTGTCAATCAGTGGCATGTAATAGAAATAATAACTGTAAAGCTTTAGTGTATAAAGATCTCTATTTTAGAAATATTTAAAAGAAGTTCCAATTGATCAGAAATCTATTCACAAACTAAGCACAACATTAACGCAATACGTTATCAAGTAAAAACTTATCCATTTCACGACCAATATATTCAGAAAAACAGAAAGAAATTCCTTCACGTAGTAAAGTGCAATTTATCCAAATAAATCCTAACGTGGAACTGACTGGTGTAGACACCTGAGTCAGGGGCCAGCAACATTTTGCAGACGGAATTAATAACGTGGCTGTGGGAACTTATTAGTTCTTTAACCTCTGTCCAAAGGGACATCAGGTTGTGGGAAGGAGTGAAGGAAATAAAGCATTGTTTTGTACGAGTGTGTTTGCTAGGTGTGCCTCCTGTTTGCTGTTTTTGTTTTGGCTCTGGAAATTATTTCGTCACGTGTCGATGTATTTGTGATTACTTTTTGTAGTAGTTTCTTTTGAATGAACGATAATATTTCTTCGTTTCGCTTGAATTAGAACGTCATTGTGTATATGTTACTAATATATTTTTTTATTGAGAGTTATGTAGTCCTTTATGGAGGATTATTATCTAAAAAACCCGTGTTTTGATACAATCATGTAGTATTACTTAATGCGTCATCGCTGACAAGTCAATCTGTGAATTAAGCCTATAACAACACGAAATGTTTAAAACAATTAATACAAAAAAGAAAGATTTATTTAAGCAAAATGTTAAAAAGATTCTTAATTAAACGGAAGTGTAATAAAATGTAGACAAAATTTCCATATTGCATAAAGTTAATACATATTCAGACAGGAGGTTGTGTTTGTTGCACGTATAAAAAGTATAAGACAAATAAAACGTGCTCACTTGGCCGTTATTCTATCAGCTAGATTAGCTATGAGGCCGTTGTACTCGCACACACAGACACACACACACGCCCATGTACTCGCACACACAATCACACACACAAAACCTCACACACCTGTAGTTAAACACACAAATATTTGCATACATTTTGTTATTGGGTACACTTGATAGATTTCAACGCTTTCTTTGGAAGGTTGTAGTTGTTTCGACAATGTTTCAAAACTTTATGCATAGTATTGATTTAATTGCTATTTTATACAAGACTGTCTGAGATGCATTTATTTCGTTAAAGGTTATTACCGCATCGAGGTTTTCATCTATACTTAATATTATAAAGCTGAAGAGTTTGTTTCTTTGTTTGTTTGTTTGTTCGAACGCGCTAATCTCAGGAACTACTGATCCGATTTTAAAAAAATCTAGCAGTGCTAGATAGTCCATTTATCGAGGAAGGCTATAGGCTATATATCATCACGCTACGACTAATAGGAGCAGAGTACCAGTAAAAAATGTTACAAAAACGGGGAAAATTTTGACCCATTCTCTCTCATGTGAGCTAGTCGAGAATAAACTTTAAAAGATAAACTGTCGTTGTAGAGACTTTTTCAAGCAACAACGGTAACAAAGTGCCTCATGTCTTTTAATATTATTTTTAAATCTCAAACAGGTCTATATTCTTTGTAAGAATCAAACCTGTGACCTATAGTCTTTAAAATATAGCTTGATTAGAATGACAGATGTCAAACTGTTTTGACTAGGGTTGTAGAACTATTGATCAAAATCGATAGCGGAAAAATCGAATCTAAAATAATTATATTCGATTCAATTATTTTTGAATTAGCTTTTTACGAATTGTTGTTGTGAATCTTATTGTTTAATCAAATTCGTATAGGACGACCAGCCCTACTTTTAACACCGCACGGAGACCTCTCCTAGTTTAGTATTAATTAGGATCAATTAAATAAAACAATGAAAACAGTTAAATAAAATTAATTTATTCAGTTAATGGTGCAATTCTGATGATAGGGATGAGGATGATAGTAATATAGGATGCGCAGTTAATAGTGCGCATCCTAAATCAGTATCATCCTCATCGCTGTCATCAGAATCGCTGGAACAATCTTGGAGATTAATTATTAATTCTTGGTCACGAATAGTATCAAAGTGTACTTCGCGATTAACGATTAATCAGATGATTTACTCTTATCTATTGTGTCTCCTCACTAAAATTTTTGCAACATGACGTAGCCTTGTAGAGAGGTTGAAAATTATTAGGTTTATTTTTAAGACTAAAGAAAATAGTACTGACTTTTAGTTTAAAGGCTGATTGTATTGAATTATTCTGATTTCTTATTGAGGATCTGTATTTAAAAAATAGTTATAATGCTAGACAAGACAGATTTTTCGTGTTTCAATTTGTAATACTCGTTAGACGTCACTACAAAGTTGTGTTCTCTGTTTTGCTTAGAACTGTCATTTTAATCAAGCTATATTTTAAAGAGTATAATAGCAGAACTTTCCATCTTAGCTTGAAATGCCTAAGGTTTCGGCGCAGGTTGCATTCGCTGTTTTTCTCGTTATATCCCGTTTCTATCCATACTAATATAATAAATGCGAAAGTAACTCTGTCTGTCTGTCTGTCTGTCTGCTACTCAATCGCACCTAAACTACTGAACCAATTTGCATGAAACTTGGTATGGAGATATTTTGATACCCGAGAAAGGACATAGGCTATAATATACGAGTATATCATCACGCTACGACCAAAAGGAGCAGAGTACCAGTAATTAATGTTACAAAAACGGGGAAAAATTTCACACATTCTCTCTTATTGGTCAGCTAGTCATATATATATTAAACATGCAACGCATTTAAAAGTAATAATATTTTTACATCAACTGTAACCCTGGAAAATCGTACGTCATCGCTGATCAAAATTTATTAATCAATTTATAAGAATAAATAAAAATAATAAATAAATTTAACCCATTACTGTCCCACTGCTGGGCAAGGGTCTCCTCCCGTAATGAGGGAGGGGTTAGGCCTTGAGTCCACCACGCTGGCCAAGTGCGGGTTGGGGACTTTGCATGCCCTCAATAAATGTATTAAACAAATTTTAGGCATGCAAGGTTTCCTCACGATGTTTTCCTTCACCGTTGGAGCACGTGACAATTATTTCTAATACACACATAACTTTCGAAAAGTCATTGGTGTGTTGCCTTGGGTTCGAACCTGCGACCACTTGCGTAGGAGGTGTCAACTTATACCACTCGGCTATCACTGCTCTAAGAATACTCACTGGAGAATACTGCTTTAAATCTACCAATTATATTTTATTCTACAGTCTCTCCGAGCCCAAGGTTATTAGCCGTAGACTTTAACCCGTAGGTGCGAAGCCGCCAGCGTAAACAACTCAATGCTAAACAAATATTTGTAGCAGGAATCGAATCTGCGACTGTTTGCACAGAAGGTGCAGCGGTCCCATCGATCTTTGTACCAATATGCTGTTGATCGGGGATTTTATTTATAGAAAGGAATTGTATTATTATTCATGTTATTATTTATTAAAGTAGAAGTGTACCTTTTTCAGAATATTTAGTTAATCATTAAAGTCTAAAATATAAAAATAGTTTAAGTATTAAATTATAAGCACTTTCTATTATCTATACTAATATTATAAAGCTGAAGAGTTTGTTTGTTTGTTTGATTGTTTGTTTGTTTGTTTGTTTGAACGCGCTAATCTCAGGAACTACTGGTCCGATTTGAAAAAAATCTTTCAGTGTTAGATAGTCCATTTATCGGGGAAGGTTATAGGCTATATATCATCACGCTACGACTAATAGGAGCAGAGTACCAGTAAAAAATGTTATAAAAACGGGGAAAAATTTCACCTATTCTCTCTTATGTGACGCAAGCGAAGCTGCGCGGGTCAGCTAGTTCTAAATATTTATGATGGATTATAATAGTTAAATAATCATATCATAATAACTATCGTGACCAAGGTAAGGAAAAATATATATTTTGTTAAGATAAGTACTTAACCACACAAAATAGGGTAAATCACTGGGTGATTTATCCTGTTTTTTACTACTTTATATGACGTGTTGTACTTAACCAGTCTTTATTTTAAGCCGTTCAGACTTTTACTTTTTATACTAATTTGTATTTCTCATTTACACACCGGCTTATTTTTTTATCTCCTAATGTACATTATATTGCCTAAAGTCACAAGGGTAAAAAACAATGTCCAAAATGCGAAGAATTTATATAACTCTAAGTGATAAATGTTTAGAACCCCTGTCTCTTGTTTCTTTGTTTCAAGTGGCTTATTAACCACTGGATGTATTAAGGGGTACACAACATTTTTACATTTTACTTTGTATAATTTTAAATGATTTACACAGTTGTTTATTGGCGTATTAACATTTTTATAGCACTGAGAAAAACTTTGGTTGCATTAATATGGCGATAAAAAAACTAGAAGTTTTTCAAAAACGAATTTATGAATTGCGCTGTAGTGTTAAAAATATGTAATTTTAAGAGGAATATTTATAAATAAATCACACATGAAAAGTAGGGCAAAGTACAGAAAAAACTATTTTCTTAAGTCGGTATCGGTAAAAACCAAATAAAAGCAGTGCGATGGCACTTTATTTAAGCTCTATCAAAATCACTCAACTTTAGGAAACCTTTCTCAATATTTCAATTATTCAATTCGCTGCTATATTTACGCACACACTAAGTTCTTTGACGCATACTATGTTTATACTGTTCACTGTACTCAAATGAAACTGAAAGTTAAATTGCTCTAAGTCCAGTCTACGACATAAACGAGACATCCTGAATCCACCTCCTCACCACTCATATGTAGTGTTTTATAATCGCCATTAAAACCTCAATTAGGTCATCAAGTATTTTTCCTGAATGCAAAACACGACTTACTTATCTTTACGAATATTCTATCATATCTAAAGACCGGCCTTTATAAACGAAGGCTAATACATTTACCTCTGGCCTAAAATGAACTGCCCTAGAAATAGCAGCCAACTCCGAACACAATTACGAACCGTTTCCAACGTTACACTACCTCCGGTTTCAAAGCATTTTTTGTTTAAAACCTTTTTTTTTGGGGTATAACGCACGTGATACGTTTGCACCAGCGATTTTCGGAAGTGCAATATTGTGTCTCTAAACCGCACTAAGTCAGCGTGATATATCCAAGGCCTAGCCCCTCTAGTTCAGGAGGAGACCTTCGTCCAGGTGTAAGACAGTAGCAGTAAATATTGTGCTTGAATGCATTATTCTGCATTTATCTCCCACCTAGACAATAAATCGCTATTTGAACACTGCGTGCGTTTGCAAAATATTGCGCGATTAAACAAACAGTAAAGTTTTTATTAATGTCCAAATAAATTTACGTGGATCGATTAACTTTCTCGTGTATGTATGTGTGTGTCCGCGGATTTAAAATTCAACATTGTCACACTGTTGGACGAGGGTCTCCTCCCAAAAGATGGAGGGGTTACGCCTTGAGTCCACCACGGCCAAGTGCGAGTTAGGGACTTTGCGCACTTTAAGATTAAAGATAATGATGAACCACATACATTCAAATTAGATTACGATACCTCTATTAAAAGTTGCAAATTTTGAAAATGCGACGCTAAATCAATGAGTTGCCGCTTGTAAACGGATGTGTAATGCCTTTAAAGCTCGCCTTATGCGGCTTAATGATAAGATGCGGTACCCATTATAAAAATGTTCAACGTTAAATCATTTTCCTCTCTTCGCAGTCAAATTCAATAGGAAATGTTCATATGATGTGAAATTTTCAGTCGCCGAATAAAATTATTTCAAATCGGTGCTGCTTGAAAATGCGCGTAGATTTTGGAAGCGGGAAATATATTTTGTTTTTTTTCTTTTATCTTTCCCGTATTTTGGCTTTACGAGAAGTTCTTTTCTATGTAAAATAGTGTTTTTTAAACTGGTTTTTGCATCCAATTTTTATTTTACTATTTGTACTTACTTAGCAAGGTTTTAAAAAATATAATTTAGTGTAATTTGTTTAGTCGTTAATCTAACTATAAACATTTGTCACGCATTTAATGACGGTCCATTTTTAAAATTTGCGAGAATTTCATCCAATTCTATCACATGCTAGACAGTTAAAATATATTAAAAATACTGAATTAATTTTCATGAATTAGTCCTTCTCATTTACTAACCTAGACCTAGTACTACTTTACCCCAAAGGTAAGTAATTTAAGGCATTTTCGGACTGTATCCCATCTGGCCCGGTGACTTGGCCCGGCACCGGGCCAGATGGGAAAAAAAAGTTTTAACTGGCCCGGTGCTATGTATACCGGGCCAGTTGACACAAATCGAGTGCCATCGTCCCCGGTAAGGGGAGAATAGAGGATACGCCTCGTCATTTGTGAAATACTAACTACATGCATCTATGAAAGGGATTGAACTTATAAATCAAACTGTTTAGTATAAAATAATCAGATTTTATTGTGATTTCATAAATCTCAACCTAAAATAGACTATTATAAGTAGTTTTATTTTTAATTTAAACATAATAACAATATTTTTATAATACCTAATATTAAACAACGAAGTCAAAAGTAGATGTTTTTAAATTTGAACATAATAACAATGTTTTTATAATAATACTAATCAACGATGCCAAAATGCTATGAATCAAACAAAATTATTAATAAGTACCTATTACAAGATACAAACAACCTCCAATATGTTTTTATTATAAACAGTGAACAATATACATTATAAAATAGTCTCTTTACCAAAATTATAAAAATAACTAACTTCTTGTCGACCATACTACAATTCCTTTATTATTATTATTTTTCGTTTGTACATATAAAATTATTATTTAATGTGTTAATTTAACTGCACGTTTGGCGCAGTAGTTTAAGCGGTCACCTCGCCGCAACAACCGTAGCGCCGCGTGTGGTGGGTTCGAATCCTACCCGGGACAAATCTTTGTGTGATGAGCACGAGTATTTGTTCTGAGCCTGGTTGTCAATTTATCTATATAAGTATATAGATAAAGTTATCAGTTATTTGGCTACCATAGTACAAGCTCTGCTTAGTTTGGAATCAAATGACCGTGTGTGAGTTGTCCAACAATATTTATTTATTTATTTAATGTTTAGTTTTAATTATTATTGTTAAAATAGTTTCTTAGCTAAGATTTCTGTGCTAATAAAAGTTAAAGTTTTACGGAAAAAAAAAAAACAATTATAAAACTTTATTTTAAAATCACAGTTTCGAGCATTGATAAGTCTTTCAAATAAAATCAACAGCTATCGCATTTTTTCTAAAAAATGACCAACTGTTATTTGACCGGTCACTAGCTCCATGGTTGTCTCCTGAATAAACTTTTCTCGAAGCATGGCCTCCTTTGAACGGCGTTGAGTACTTGATATCTTATTTTCAATTTGTACTGATCTGGTTTTGTAATAAGAGGCGTCAGTATAAAGCGTTTTTAACATCTCTATCATATTGGGCTGCTTTTTTTTAATTGCCTTGTTAAGCTTGCTGTGCCACGCTTCTAGTGCATTTGTCGTACGGTGACGTTGTCCAAAAACGCACCACACGTTTATAAACTCGTCACGCAACCACTTCTTTAACATGTAATCACGAAATATCTTGCTATTTTTATCATCGGGACTTTGAGCAGCAACGTACCACCAGCCATTAAAAATTTCGTTTTGCGGCAGAAGAGGTAATACGGCACTGAGGGCTACTTGTCTGCGGGTTGTTTTTAACTTGGTGAGTTGTAACTCCTTTCCTTTCTTCCACACTGCTTGCGAATAATGGAAGTAACAACCTTTTCGTATTACATTAGGGAATACTGCTTTAATAGCGTTCATGACGGCTACCTCAAAATCAGTTTTAAAAGTTTCTGGGGTCCAGTCTGGTACTTGAGCCTTCAATAAATGAAAAAGAACCTCATATGTATCCGTACTTTTGTCACTTAATAACGCGTACGCCACTGGCACAATATTTGTATTTTCTTCACCAATAGCACAATGTATACTGTACAGTTGTTTAAAGGGCTCTGGGCTACTCTTGAATGTGCCATCTCCAAAGAAAAACTTACCCTCAGACAAAAGTTGTCTGCCCTTTTGAGTGGCAAATATCAAAATTCTCTTTCCTTCGTGTGAGTAGTCTGCCATCAAAAAATCTGAATATATTTCGGGTACCTTCACTTCGGTCTGATTTTTGCAGACAATTTTTTTCAACCCAACGAAAGCGTTTCTCGATCTATATAACGTACTCTTAACTTGATGTAGTTCTGGAATTTTTTTTATTAAATCGAGACCCGAGTTTTGGTATGAAGCTACTGTAGCATTATATACCGAAGTAACGGTCGGAAATTCTGGTGCTGATAATTTAGTTTTGCATTTGTATAAACTCTCGTCTATTTCATTTTTAGCAAAATCTGGCATGCACTCATGATTTTTCTCTCCTACTTTATCACTGCCCTAAAAAAGATAGATAGATTAATTAAAAACTTAGATCACAGATAAGTCATCACGACATTATAAGATGAATGTACTTTTGTACTTACTTGTAAAGTTATTTTGCCACCACATCTTTTTCTCTTTCTATGAATGCATTCCCATGCCATTGTCCCATTCTTGTACTTTTCTTTCAATGTGTACTGGTATCCAGCATGAAGAAGGACAGTCCCGCCACCTCTTTGTATATATTTTAAAGATGGTATCGCATTTGAACATCCTGGATTTTCGTCGACCATAGCTCCTCAAATCGTTAAGTGTTATTTAATCAGTAGCACTACATCAACGAATATTTTTAATCACTCTTCACTTTGATAATCAAATATCACTGACTGACCGTAACCGACAAACTGACGTGCACCCGCACATCATTTTGCCCCTCTCGCTCTCCGTGTAACATAAAAAAGGGATAGCGAATACATAGACAACCAAAGCACGCTTCGCGTGCTTTTAAAAAATGCGTAGTTTTTAAAAAAGTCATATTGTAAACTGCTTTGTATGATATAATAAGTATTTATTCATATTTTTGTTGCATTCATAGTATTTTGGCTTCGTTGATTAGTATTATTATAAAAACATTGTTATTATGTTCAAATTTAAAAACATCTACTTTTGACTTCGTTGTTTAATATTAGGTATTTTAAAAATATTGTTATTATGTTTAAATTAAAAAAAAAACTACTTATAATAGTCTATTTTAGGTTGAGATTTATGAAATCACAATAAAATCAGATTATTTTATACTAAACAGTTTGATTTATAAGTTCAATCCCTTTCATAGATGCATGTAGTTAGTATTTCACAAATGACGAGGCGTATCCTCTATTCTCCCCTTACCGGGGACGATGGCACTCGATTTGTGTCAACTGGCCCGGTATACATAGCACCGGGCCAGTTAAAACTTTTTTTTCCCATCTGGCCCGGTGCCGGGCCAAGTCACCGGGCCAGATGGGATACAGTCCATTTTCGGACAGTCGAATGACGAAAAAGACAAAATAAATGGTTGCATTAAGGAGTAAAGTTGATTACCGTACAAAATGAAGCAAATGACCGCGGGCTGTGTGCTCGGTAGGTTTGTTCGCAACATTCCTGGCTCCGTGTTTGAGCAAATATTAAACAAGTGTATGTTTCCGGGTTCGTCGAGTTGAGTCGTATGTGCATATTATTATTTTATAATCTGCTTGCATACTAACGCGGCTCCGGTCACATGCATATCCTATTTCACGACTCGGTTTCAGCTTCGGTTTTGTGAAAACAAGGAGAATGTTTGATGTAGTCTTTGAGAATCTTCATTATCAATGACAAAAGTTTCACGGGTAGACCCTTAAAACCTCCGATTCGTTTCGGCCATGCCTTAATAAATTTAATAGCAATATTAATTTCGAGCTATAAAAAATATTCGATAAATACTTATCACATAAGTAAATCTTTTCTATTCTTATATTTAATAATTCTACAACATGTTTTATTAAATAACAACATCACAATTCTCCCTAACTTTCATAACAAACAAATATAAGTACAACACAAAAATAACGTGTTCTCTCATTTTCCAGTTGACTGCCGAAGTAATTTATATAGTCTCCTGTCGCTCCTTATCTGCTTACTCCACTTGAAAAGAAAGGGGTGGGCATGGTGACTAGAGATAACAAACGAAAGGTCAAACATTTTTATAAACAAGTAAGTAAGTTTTTAGTTCCAAAACTCTTGTCTTTATCAGGTACTTTGTGATATGGGATTGTTTTTCTGCCTACGTTTTCTCAAAAAAATATTAAAATATTGATTCAGTAGCTAAATTACTGGTAGTACTAAATTTTATGTTTGAGAATAACTAAAATGGTGGGTTCTTTTCTTATAACAGGAGAGAAATGAAAACGTGTGTTATTTTGCCTTTCTTTTGCGTAAAATGGCTGAACTAATCTAGATAATACTTAAGGAAGGACATAAGCTTCGTCTCTAGATAAAATAATATGTAAGCCGAACCGCGCGCGTCAGCCAGTATCTATATCATTTTTATACTGTCATTTATAAAGTGTAAATCGCGTAGGTCATATACATATGTAGGTAAAATTCTGAAGAGGTTTTTGACATTGCTATTATACATATACATACATATATTACATCACGTAACAAAAAATCTTTAAAATTTGTTTTCATTAAACATGACCTAATTTCACCTGTAGTAACAAATAGATAGAGCTATATCTACCCGATGATGTGACATGACATGAAGGAAAATTCAATGTTTACATCAGATGCGACGTATATTACATATATCTGCGGCATTGACTCTATTTGCAGGTTCAGTAAACACAAGGCTTATCCAGATATAAATTTGGAAGAACTAAATCAACGTTTTCTTATTTCCTACTAATATTATAAATTGGAGAGTTATGATGAATGTTTACTTCCATAACTTTGAAATTTTCGCGTTGCATGTTTGTATTTTATAAGAATACAAGAATTATGACGAGGACCACGGCCGGTGCAACCTAAGCCGAAACGTCAGGCGTTCTAAGGTAAAATGCGTGTTCGCGTTTATTCCCGTATTCTAAAATGTTCATTACTCCATTACGCGAAATCAAATTAACGGTAGGGCGATTCTCTTAAGTCAGTAGTATTGGGTATCGAGAGTTTGACATTTAAAATGAACTGCAAAAATTGTTCCTACGACGCCCGCTAGAGGCGCTTATCAGATTTTCATATAAAACTTCTCGATAACTAGCCGTCGATAGTAGTAGAGGCTCGAGCCTCGTGTTTTGAATTAAGTTAGGTAGATAGTTCATAACCTTGATTAACACGTCCTTTTTTGTCCAGTAAATCCTTTAACCGTAATTAAAAGCGGACAAAGTTGCGGGGAGAGGCTAGTGTATGACAGATCAAATCTAATATTTACTTATAAATAAATAAAATAATTTACTTACCTACTATGTTTTAAATGATAAGTCTTAGTTTGCTACTTGAGTTTCAAATTCACTTTAACAATTTGAGTCTGATCCGATATGATTATTTCAGCGCTATAATGTACAGTAGTTTTCTACTTTTCCTTTTTATATTTGAGATCAAACGTTAAGTATTAAAAAAATCTACTTGATACGTTTATAAAATTTATACAACTAAGTAAAATCACTCTAATATTTAAATCTTATAGGTGAAGATATATTTATTTTAAGAATACCTGGAGGCCTATCTCGTATCTCAGTTGACAACTATATTTGAAACCCACTATGCTGTACCTACATTGTTTTCTCCCTTAGATTATAATGATTAACACGTTACGTCAAAGCACCAATGTACTGTACCTCGATTCTGTACCACTATCGACTACCGACAACCGGCTAGCTATCGAAATTTTGACATTTAGAATGTACTGCCAAAATGTTTCCTACGACACCCGTCAGAGGCGCTGATCAGATTTTCATACAAAATTTCTCGATGACAGTTCGGTTGTCGGTAGTCGATAGTAGTAGAGAATCGAGGCACTGTATAGTGAACATCCATTTGACGTACCTACATTAGCTGTCAAGTGAGATACGTAATAAGCGCGCTGAAGGTATATTTACTTTTAATTTAATTTTTATGGTTAATTTAATATTGTTAGCGATACATACGTGCCGTTTAATTTAATAAACAATTAAACAAAATAATAAACCAAAAAATTGTACCAACAAAATATAACCTTGCCATCACTCTACAGGCTGTACAAAATTTCTGACGTCACAGTAACCCGACACCAGCGCGTGAGGTCGCAACAACTTCGGCATTACGCACTGATTGACTCGCAGGGCTGACACCGACGATCGTTGTATAAAACTTTTAATAGACCCGCGTCACGCAATTTTACGGTACAAACTTACGCACTTTTAGTATATGTTAAGTAATTTTGAAGTCAAGGTTGTTAACGCAGCAGAGAATAAGTACAAGTTAGGAGTTAAGTGAAGCTTCCTTGATGTTATTTATGTGCCCGGTGTGTAAACTGTTACCGGATAACAACAAGACATAAATTTATTTCAAATGGTCAGAGTTTTTGATAGATTTTAGCTTTTTCGGAATCAAGCTTGTAATGATATAGTTCAACTATCGTGTACTAAGATTTCCAGCCTTGCAAGGATTACAATTAAGACACGAATTAATTATTCCCCACAAACGTACATAACAAACAATATACCTCATTGAATGTCGTACAGATTTTTAACGCGATCATTTCATGCTTATCTATATTAGTTTGTTCTACGGTAGCATCGACCGTAATCGCAAGTTGAATAACCACAAAAGTATCTCAGAAATATTTTCGTCTCTTTTCTAAATAATTTATTAATTAAAGTATAAAATAATATTTGGCATGTATTCTTCTCATTGAACTATATAGTTTGTTAGTTATTATGTTAAGTGTAGAAAAAACACGTTATTAAAATCAAAATCCCTCATAAAGCGTGAACCCTACACCCATGTATCAGTTCCACGCGTACGCAATCCGTGTCCATCGATCACGGACGACACGCGAGTGATGGACGAGTCCAAACACTCGCAGATTGATACGACAATACTGGCGTAATGTGCCACACACCTTTGTGATGACATCCGGATTCGGGTGGAATAACAACAACCTGTAGATGAATCTGCATTTGACTAATATAAAATTAAATAAATTTAACTCATTAATGTCCCACTACTTGGGCAATTATTACGACAAAGTAATGTTATTTCAATGATTTATTCACTGTAATTTAAAAAGATATTTTGCATAATATATAATCTTTTCGCCGAACTACATAGCTTGTTAGTTAATATGTTAAGCGGGAAAAAAACAAACTACATAAATTGAAAACCATACTTCTTCATATAGTGTCAATTAATAATAATTCCTAAAGTGTTTAAAAATGATGGCGGTATGACCTGGACGCGTTTGAGAAGGACTGGTCTGAGCTGGCCGCCAATAACGTGATTTGGAAAAAAAATATAATAAAAATAGATTTTAATTAAGATCTAGATTTAGAAATTACGTATGAAAAATTGTTATGTTATAAATTTTCTTTTGTTCTTATACAATTTTTGGAAGTTATTTTCAATAAGTTTGTTTATCAGTTATCTGGTAACCGTGGCTGCTTAATTTGAAATCAGATGACTGTGTATGAGTTGTCCAAATATAATTTATTACTTGTTAATTATAAAATATTTGTTTGAAATAAAGTATTGGTTTAAAAGTGTCTTCTAAAACGTCAAAATCGTTCTAATTAAACCGTATTACGTAACTTCACGAAGACACGATAAAGGCTCTATACCTCCGCCTTGAACCAGTCAGTTCAAAGCTACAATTAATAATACAGCCTTCACAATAATACTTCATAGGAAATCAGTTGTGACTTGGGAAGCCTGAGAACAGCTTTCAAAGGAATACAGGAAGTAATTCAAGGCTGTGTTAGATGAAATATTTGTTGAAATATAATTGTTATGAGTTGATTATGGGTAGAGCCAATTGTTTCCTAGGCAATGAAATTCAAGGTAGTTATTTATGTTGAGAAACTTAAGTTTATTCTGAACTTTCGTCCACGTGGAAACAGCGTTTACCCGATCCCTCGGGAACTCCGGGATAAAAAGTAGCCGATGTGTTATTCTGCGTCTTCAGCTACCTACATACCAAATTTCATCGTAATCGATTCAGTAATATTTGCGTACTCACAAACTTTCACATTTATAATATTAGTAGGATGACCCACGCACGTGATTACGTAGACGTTGAAAGTTTCATCCCTCAATCTAGCTGTTTAGAGTTCTTTTAATAGAAGTTAATAATATAATAATAATAAATTTAACCCATTACTGTCCCACTGCTGGGCAAGGGTCTCCTCTCGTAATGAGGGAGGGGCTAGGCCTTGAGTCCACCACGCTGGCCAAGTGCGGGTTGGGGATTTTGCATGCCCTCAATAAATGTATTTAACTAATTTTAGGCATGCAAGGTTTCCTCACGATATTTTCCTTCACCGTTGGAGCATGTGATAATTATTTCTAATACACACATAACTTCGAAAAGTCATTGGTGTGTTGCCATGGGTTCGAACCTGCAACCACTTGCGTGGCAGGTTTCACCTTATACCACTCGGCTATCACTGTTATCTCTCTAGAAGTCTACTCTGAAAATTTTAATTTTAATGAAATCAATTCAGCCACAAAATAGTGACAGAGAGGCATTTTGGCAACTGTGGTATTCGTATGGATTGTTATTTTCTTTCATAAAACAGATATCTAAAGCTCTTAAATTTAAATTGTAACTACTGAAAGATCAAAATTCGAAACCTTGATTACCGAAACCATTTTTTAACTTACGCTCAAAAAAGAACACTTTCATTACATTTTTAACAAATCAAAACACCTACCTATAAAATCCCCCAGACAAAATAAAACTAAAATAACTAGTGTTATATAAAAATACTAAAAACCTTTCAGGCTCAACGTTTTCACGAATCAACGAGTGATAGAAAAAAGGCAAAAAGATATATCCACTCATGGAGAAAATCTAGCAAAATCTGTGTATTTGAATAACAAATAAAGAAAGATGTGAGCCAAATTGAATTTTGTATTATTTCATTCAGTTTTCTAGCGTTGGATGAATGTCGATCACTGATGGTGAAGGGTGAAATACGCCTACGTAATGATGAATTACAAAATGCCTGGGAAATTCTTGGTACGATTTTAAGGCTCAAGAAGTATTGCGAGGTCTTGCGTATTGAAACCTCAGCAGATGCAAAACTCTAAAAAAGAAATTTCTAATTTATTTAGTCAGTCTGCTACTAACATTTGCGAAGTGAAAGCAGACAAATTCGCAGGTAGAAACGAGTACAGAAATAAAATCTAAAGTTTGACTCTCCACAAAAGCCATTTCTATTTAAATTACTGAAAGTTTCAGAATAGTCCGAGAATTCTCTATCTCACATTCCGTTACAATATTACATACACTTTAAAAATGGAAGTACCACTATATTACCTGAGAAAATCCCACTGAACCATTTGAACGAAATAACCGGATAATTCCGCCTTCAACCAGTTCAAACTGGATAAATCCAGTTCAAAGCAGTTAGATCCCCGACTCACGACTCTATTTATAGAGGCGATAGATCGGCACGATTTGCGAATATAACTTTTTCGATTTTAAGTATATGGAACAAAACGCACTACAGCAAGTTATTGGAAACGCGTTAGAAATTATTCTTACATTATATTTAAATACGTTATCATATTCAAAGAAAATTGAAAATCGATAGTTTATTATGATTTATGTTTGAGGTATGAATCTGCATGTTAATGACTTTTAAAACATTTTGTTCGATTACACCACGAGATAAGATATTAATAAATATAAACTGTTCATCATTAATTTAAATGTGTAGGCAGATATTTTCCTGAGAAAGAAATCATATGATTTTTGAGACTGAAACGTTGGCAATTCGAAACTATTTTATATTTCAAAAAATATTGCTAATTGGTTTGTTAAAGTTTTTTATTAACCTGTATTGTCCCATTATTGGGCATAGGTCTTCCACAAAATCTTCCACCGGTTTCTGTCGTCAGCTGCCTTATGTCAAACCTCTAGTTGTCCAAGTCATCGCACCAACGTTGTAAGAGTAAGTTTTAAAAAAAGAAGATTGTGTGTGAAAGCCAACTAATCGTCCCTACCAAGTCGTGTCGTGAGAAGCAAGTCTCATTCGAGCAGGTCGATATATCGATAGTAACTGTTATGTTTCTCCCGTCCAAGTGCTACAACAGATGTGCCTTTGAGAACTGTGTAACGGTACAAGTTCATATTGATCCTACTTTATTTACTTCTAAAACTGTTTTAGAACAACCGACAAACCTTGCATTGATTGAGAATGATTTCGGGTACAGAAACGATGTAAAATGTAGGAAGATACTTTTATTCCATCTGCTTTTATGATAGCTTTTACATGTTTACTTTCACTGAGGAGATTGGTTGGTTTAGCTTCTTTTAATACTGCGTAACATCGGTATACGAAAAGGAAGATTGACAACCACATAGCAGTTGACAAGACATCGTAAGATTAGTACAAAAATATAAAATACTAGCTGACCCGTTCATCATTTGTCATCATTTTCCCCGTTTTTGTAACATTTTTTACTTAAACTCTGTTACTATTGGAGTATTGGCCTATAAGCTTCTTTAAATAGGCTATCTAACACAGATTTTTTTTTCAAATCGGACCTGTAGTTCCTGAGATTAGCGCGTTCAAACAAACAAACAAACAAACAAACAAACAACCAAACAAACAAACTCTTGAGCTTTATAATATAAGTCTAGATTATAAAATAAGTACGAAATAAGAAAACTCGGATATACCTATCTATAATAAAGTTACGAGAAACTCAGTTATCCGATAAATCGTATCGTAGTCTATCAAACGCTCTTCAACACTAAGTTGGCAAGTTGGCTAAATAACGAACTATTAAGTAGTACAGTTTCACGAATACCTGTACTTATATGTGAATTTGTTTATGTGCCAACTTTGTTCTAGTGCCCACTGAATTGGTTACGAGAGAACATTTTAGTTTACTTTTATAAGTGTAATAATTACCGAGTAATATAAGTTAGGTATCGCTTCCCTTGCACAAGGTTTAACACTATAAGTAATACTCATACGACATTTAAAATTTAAATAACGGAAAAGAGTAAAATATTTGCTACAAAAATGTTATCGGAAGGCAAAATGCCCGAGAGTTTTATAAGCACATAAAATAATGAAATACTATAATTGGCCAGTGCGGTAGGCTGAGTTTCTCGTTTATTGAGATACCCAGGACACAGTAGTGAGCAAATTGACTGCCTCCGCAGCAGACGTGGCGCAGTGGTTTAGGTCACCACGTTGCTACGCTTGTGTTATCCACAAATAATTGTTTCGGGTCTGTTTGGACTTTGTGTCCGTTGTTTGTATGTTTGTAAAAGTCCCCGCGATACGAGAGCAATTCTAAGTGCGACAATTTAAAAATGAAAAAAAATATGTGTTAAGGTGGACCGCTGTAAATAAAATTTTGTTTATACCTAAGAATAGCTAAATATCTTTTTAAGACTTAATTCCGCTTCAACTCCTAACTAAGGTAGAATGGTGAATTCAAGACCCTTTTATTCCGGGAGGCCACATTTCCAGTAATAGGTTAAATATTATTACTCATTTAATAGAATCAATATAAATACATAATTGTTTGTATATTCAAGTAGATGCGGATAAAGGTTCCATTAGTCGTTGTTGTTGTTTCACGTGGCGAAGTGTTCACAGTTGTCTGTTGTTCAATGTTGTTTGTTGTTGTACGAGATGGATACAATATTGACAATTCATTCGGCCTCTTTATGTTCCGTTGACGAAATTTAATTTTATTTAAATTTTATGGACTGAATGGACTGTTGTTTGAAGCTGTTGATGAAACTTTAATTAATGTTAATTACGATAAATAAGCGGTCATAGTCGAGTGTTTTAAGTTGACACCTCTCATGCGATGGTTGCCGGTTCGAACCCGAGGCAACACACTAATGACTTTTCGAGGTTATGTCATCATCATGGCTTAGCCTTTCTTCCAAACTATGTTGGAGTCGGCTTTCAGTCTCACCAGATGCAGCTGAATACCAGTGTTTTACATGGAGCGACTGCCTATCTGACCTCCACAACCCAGTTACCTGGGTTATAACACGATACCCTTCGGTAAGACTGGTTGTCAGACTTTCAAGCTTCTGACTACTGTTAACGACTGTCAAAGATCTTCGAAATTGACAGCCGGGACCCACAATTTAACGTGCCTTCCGAAACACGGAGGAACCCGATATGTATAAGATGGTCACCCATCCACAGAACAACCTCGGCAAGCGTAGCTTAACCTCAGAGATCGATCCGCGCGGCTGTTGTTAACTAAGCCACGAGCTCCTCCACTTTTCAAAGTTATGTGTGTATAAGAAATAATGACTACTTGCTCTAACGGTGAAGGAAAACATCGTGAGGATGCATACTCAACATTAAATGTTGTTATGATCAATTTTTTTTAAGACATCTCCCGCACTAAGAAGAGCTCTTGTGTCGCGGGGACTTTTACAAACATACAAACAACGGACATAAGGTACAACCAGACCCGAAACAACTACTAACAACTATTTGTGGATCGCACAAATAAATTCTTCCATGTGGGAATCAAATCCACGACCTACCGATGCACTGGTAGCGGCGTGGTGACCACCTTAACCACTGTGCCACGGAGGCAACCGATCTTGATAATTAGTGTTAAACCTTAGCGTAAATAGTTGCTAATTTCATAATAGCACGTACATTTTATCCGTGACTATTAATACTGATATTCATGCTCATACAAACAATATGTTGTACAAAATCACCGATATATCATAGCTATGTTATGTTTATAACACTAAACATTTAAAAGTGAAAGATAACGCGTAAACGTAAGCGCGGAGTGATAGGAACGGATGAGTTTGTAATGTTTGTACAACCATTTGTATTACTCTAGGTGTGTGGAATGTGCTACAAATATATGAGAACTAGCTGACCCGCGCAACTTCGCTTGCGTCACATAAGAGAATCACAATTTTCCCCGTTTTTGTAACATTTTTCACTGGTACTCTGCTCCTATTGGTCGTAGCGTGATGATATATAGCCTATAACCTTCCTCGATAAATGGGCTATCTAGTTCCCGAGATTAGCGCGTTCAAACAAACAAACAAACAAACTCTTCAGCTTTATAATATTAGTATAGATTAAATACTCTGTATTTTTTGTGTATATTGTTTCGGCTTTGTTTAATTTATGATGACGGTTTTTTCGAACCCATTACTGTTCTACTGCAGGGCAGGAGTCTCCTCTTTAATGAGGAGGAGAGGTTAGGCCTTGAGTCCACCACGATGGCCAAGTGCGGGTTGGGGTCTTTGCATGCCCTCAATAAATTTTCTTTCACCGTTCCAACAAGTGAAAATTATTTCTAATACACACATAACTTCTAAAAGTCATTAGTGTGTTGCCTGACACCTCCTACGCAAGTGGTCGCAGGTTCGAAACCAAGGCAACACACCAATGACTTTTCGAAGTTATGTGTGTATTAGAAATAATTTTCACGTGCTCCAACGGTGAGGGAAAACATCGTGAGGAAACCTTGCATGCCTAAAATTTGTTTAAGACATATATTGAGGGCATGCAAAGTCCCCAACCCGCACTTGGCCAGCGTGGTGGACTCAAGGCCTAACCCCTCCCCTCATTACGGGAGGAGGGAGACCCTTGCCCAGCAGTGGGACAGTAATGGGTTAAATTTATTTATTTTTGTACGTCAGTAACACACCCATGTTTTTTGGTATTTTTGGTTTTGGGTGTGTCTGTTTAAATTGTAATATTCTTGATGATTTAAAGGTAAGCACATAAAATGAACGTATGATACAAAAATCTATTACTACTGCTACTAAACTATTTACCCGTCAACCAAGTTTGTTTAAGTATTGTATAACATGATTATATGAAAATGTCTTTGACATTTGGTCCGCCTGCATGTAACTACGTAAATGAAGTTTGAATAAATGAATAGAAAATTGATATAGTCCATCCAGAGCAACCATTTGAATAGCACCTAGCCTAGTCTACGAAGAGAATAATAATAATAAATAATAAATATAAATATCATTGGACAACTCACACACGGTCATGTGATCCCAAACTAAGCAGAGCTTGTACTATGGTAACCAAATAACTGATAAACATACTTATATACTTCTAAATACATACTTATATAGATACATTAACATCCAGGCTCAGAACAAATACTCGTGCTCATCACACAAACATTTGTCCCGGGTGGGATTCGAACCCACCACACGCGGCACTGCGGCTATTGCGGCAAGGTGACCACTTTAACCACTGCGCCAAATATAGGTGAGTAAGGTGTTATTCAAACGCGTGCTCTAGATAGACTACCTCAAAAAAAATTACAGGTAGAGATTTAATAAAAAAATTGTCTCGTCAAATATACTTGCTAAACTGCAAAATTGTTGTATGGTACCTCTACAGCGAGGCCTTTCTTTAAAACTCTTGGAAAAATAATTTAGGTAGTAATGTTCCGATTGCTATTTCTGTATATCAAATATTTAATCCAAATGCACTTGCCTTTTAAATAAACGGTAAATTCAATCAGTAGGCTAGGTCACGTTTTACTATTTAACTCGACAACGCCTACACTTGTACGGAAATACAACCCGTTTGGTTTGTATCGATTGATGGATTTTCTCTTGATTTGTACAGAACAGTTTATTTGACGCGCCCAGGGATCTTCTTGTAGTATAGACCGGAAAATATTTGCGTTGGTAGCTAATCGTCTGTTTAAATAAATCTGTGTCTTTAACTGTTTAATAAAACGTGTATGAAAACCAAGTGAGGGTAGGCGTCGAAACTCGGGCCGCAAGGAGACGACGCTTAGCAGCCACATCAGTCAGCTCGTGACCACGGTCGTTGTAATGCGATCGAAACGTCGGGCAGCAAATAAGGTATCCTAACCTTTAAATTTTCAATCGCGTATAAGACCCGTTGAATAATATTATGTGTACTAGTCGCGAGAGTTTAAAAACGTTAAACGTGTATGACTTTTTTTTTCTACTTTATTGGCACTTTTTTTTCTTCTATAATGTTCACAACCAATGTGCTCACTTGCTGCCCATATTCTTATTATCACATGCTAGTAGGTGCTCCCAACATACGGTATGATCAGAGACTAATAAATAACCTACCTATACCTACTCATTTTCCTTTATCGATGTTTAGTCTATATCGCTGATTGTTGGCAGCTCCTCGCATGATCAATTATTGTATCAACCACATTGTAAAACTCTTGGCGATTGAAAAGAGTGGCCGTGAGTTTCTTGCTAGCTCTTCTCATAAGCCCCTACCCCCTTTCCGAGCTTGTGGTAGATTCAGTAATTGTAACGACTATCATAAATATCAATATTTGACCTACATGAATAAATGATTTGATTTTGATTTTGATTTTGATTGGTGCTACAATTGCATTAATATTAGGTCGCCGTAGCCCGAAGATCCCTTACACACTAGTGATTAACAGCGGATATTCGCTCCCGCGCTAGTTCGTAAGGGGCCTAAGTGTCACATGATATAATTTTATAAAACCTTATAACACGTCCTAATAAAAACAGGTGTTATAGAACTACGTACTTATTGGATATGAACATTATTCCTCAGGATATGCCACCTGACCATAATAAGAAATACTTTAATATCAAAACTATTTTTGCGTTACGACTGAAAAAAACATTGTCTTCAAATTGTACGATTATATGTCCAACATATAGAGTATATTATGTTGGACATATTCTATTATACTATGCTGCACTCGAAACAATGTAGAAAGGCAAGAATTTTATTTAAATTTGAATTATTTAGACGTAGGAATGTTTAGTAATATTTTAGTTTATCCATCTAGTAAGGAAGCTAAATGGGTTTATGATTTTATATTTCATAGCTTTAAGAAGGTAATTGTAACTGCGTATATTTTGTTGTTTTGGTTGTGATGGAGCTGACTTAAGCTCGTAGAGTTAAAAGCTCTCAAATAAAGATTAAAAAAAAAACAAAATTATTTATTTTTCATTTTATCAGAACTAAACACAATACATCCTATCTATACTAATATTATAAAGCTAGTTATGGTAACACCCACACCTTCAGCCCTAGATTAAGTTTAGAATATAGTTTATGCTTAGCCAGCAGAATGCTGACAATTCTTAGAAGTAAGATAAGCCGGGCCCAACGGATGTGTCTCTCCCGAGGGTCCAACTGTCGTAAACAACAGAATTAAAACAGCCTCCGAATCGGCTACACATATATCTTTGTTTTAATTTCTCACATTATTTTAATTAAATTAGTTTTTAAAAAATTGTTTCCCCGCTCCGGAAACAAGAGTGGCGCAGCCGGTAGGATTTCACTCAGTTATCATAGATTTTCCGCGGTAAACTATAAATCGTCGCGCCGCGTGAATTTCGAC